>NW_024757262.1:85000-100062 GCF_018991925.1 Homarus americanus
CTCGAGCTCTCCCCTTATCCTTCCCCTCACCTCCTCTCGTCTCTCCTCTTCTTCCCTCACCTCTTTCCTTCCTCTCATACTCTCTCTCGTCTCCTCTTCTTTCTCTTTCCTCCTTCCCTCACCCTTCCCTCCTCCTTTCCCTCACACTCCTTTCATTTGACATAAGGAGTAAGAGAGGTGACAAGTGAGAGAGGTGAGAGAAGGAGAAAGGTGAGAGGGGACAGAAGTGACAGGGGAGAGAAGTGAGAAAGGTGTGAGAGGTGACAGAAGTGAGACAGGTTACTTCACCTATTTGGAATCAAACCTGTTCTTTAGACTCGAGTTTAAGGGGATCCATTATCATCTTAAGGGGTTTTAAGGGTTTAATGGGCCTATTATCTTCTGGAGGGGTTTAAGGAGCCTTAGGAGGACCTATTATCATACGGGGTTTAAGGAGGACCCATTATCTTAAGTGGGTTTAAGGGAGGACCCATTACCTTAAGGTGGTTTAAGGAGGACCCATTATCTTAATGGGGTTTAAGGGAGGACCCATTATCTTCTTAGGTTTAGGAGGACCCATTATCTTAATGTATGGGGAGACCCATTATCTTCTTAAGGGTTTAAGGAGGATCCATTATCTTAAGGGTTTTAAGGAGGACCCATTATCTAAGGGGTTTAAGGGAGAACCATTATCTTAAGAGGGTTTAAGGGAGGCCCATTATCTTAATGGGGTTTAAGGGAGGTCCCATTATCTTCTTAAGGGTTTAAGGAGGACCCATTATCTTAATGGGGGTTTAAGGAGGACCCATTATCTTCTTAAGGGGGTTTAGGAGGATCCATTATCTAAGGGGTTTTAAGGAGGACCCATTATCTAAGGGGTTTAAGGAGGAACCATTATCTTAAGAGGGTTTAAGGGAGGCCCATTATCTTAATGGGGGTTTAAGGGAGGTCCCATTATCTTCTTAAGGGGGTTTAAGGGAGGAACCATTATCGTCATAGTATATTATAAAGTATCTCAACTTTTTGGATAATGGCGAATTACTAGTGTCTCCTGGTGACTTGAGGAGGAGGGGGAGGGAAGAGAGGGAGAGGAGGAAGAGGAAGAGGAAGGGAAAGAGAGAGAGGGAGAGGAGGAAGAGGAAGGAAGAGAGAGAGAGGGAGAGGAGGGTAGAGGAAGAGGAAGGAAGAGAGAGAGGGAGAGGAGGTGGAGGAAGAGGAAGGAAGAGAGAGAGGGAGAGGAGGGTGGAGGAAGAGGAAGGAAGAGAGAGAGGGAGAGGAGGGTGGAGGAAGAGAGGGGAAAGAGGAGAGGGGGGAAGAGTATGAGTAGAAGAAAGACGAGGAGGAGGCGATGGAGGAAGAGGAGATAGTAAGAGGAAGGAGGAGGAAGGGAAAGATTAGGAGGAAGAGGAGGTGAGGAAGAAGGAAGAGGAGAGGTGGCTTTTACCATATAAATATTTTACCTTTTTGTCTGTCTGTCTGTCTGTCTGTCTATCTGTCTAACGTGAACCTTATCACCATCACCTTAGACACGAGTTAGGTTAGGTGACGTTAGGTTAGGTTTGGGTAGATTAGGTTAGGTTAGGTTAGGTTAGGTAGGTTAGGTGACGTTAGGTTAGGTTTGGGTAGATTAGTTAGGTTAGTGACGTTAGGTTAGGTTTGGGTAGATTAGGTTAGGTTAGGTGACGTTAGGTTAGGTTTGGGTAGATTAGGTTAGGTTAGGTTAGGTTAGGTTAGGTTAGGTTAGTTGAGGTTAGGTGACGTTAGGTTAGGTTTGGGTAGATTAGGTTAGGTTAGGTTAGGTTAGGTTAGGTTAGGTTAGGTGACGTTAGGTTAGGCTTTGGGTAGATTAGGAAGAGTTAGGAGGTTAGAGGGACGTTAGGTTAGGGTTTGGGTAGATTAGGTTAGGTTAGGTTAGGGTTAGGTTAGGTTAGGTGACGTTAGGTTAGGTTTTGGGTAGATTAGGTTAGGTAGGTTAGGGTTAGGTTAGGTAGGTTAGGTTAGGTTTGGGTAGATTAGGTTAGGTTAGGTTAGGTTAGGTTAGGTTAGGTGACGTTAGGTTAGGTTTGGGTAGATTAGGTTAGTGGAGGTCTCAGATACTATAAAACATCCGCTATAAGAAAGATGTAAACTACCATTATCTATTTACCTATTACCCCATTACCACCATTACCTGCCTAACTAGACTATTTAACCGTGTGTACGTATGTGTGTACGTATGTCTGTTTTGTTTTATTATGGCAGGTAAAAACAGACACGAGGTAATGCATTGTATACGGAATTGAATAACGGAGCCATGTATTTGTTGAATCAAGTATTATTGTCCTTGTTCAGCAGGTAGAAGTGTAATTATGAGTTTGGTGTGTGTGTGTGTGTGTGTGTGTGTGTGTGTGTGTGTGTGTGTGTGTGTGTATACTGTACAGGTGTGCGTATACTGTACATGTGTGTTGGTGTATGTTGTGTAGAAGACTAATTAAAAGTATTATTCTCGAGGATAATTAATGCTGTTCTCTCAGTGTTGATTTGTATATATATATATATGTGTGTGTGTGTGTGTGTGTGTATGTGTGTGTGTATGTATATATAATGTATATTTATATGTATATATGTCTTTGTTGTTTTGTGGTTTATTATACATGTGTTATGTATGTATGTATCAATGAATATAAACATTCCCAGACTATTAAAATCATGCAATATATCAACACACACACACACACACACACCACCACCCACCCACCCACCCACCCACCCACCACCCACCCTTCCCTGCCTGTCCCATCACCACCCCCATAATCATCACCCCCCCAAACAACAACCAATCAACACGCCTGTCTTAATACGGATAAAAGTGGCTGCCGCCTCCTCTAATCTTCTAAATCTAGTCTCTAATCTCTTCAAAGTGGATTAGTCAACAAAGTCATCAGGTAGGACCAGCATATTTTAATGGAATACTAATATTGGTGTTTGATGAGCCAACACAAGCACATGATAGCTGTGTCTCAGTCTCTCTTAACTAACTCAAAAAACTCATACTGTGGAACCGACCCATACCCACCATACCTGGACAAGCTTTGGTGATTCAGGTTGTGGCTTTGGCTGTTGGTTTGGGTTTGGTTGGTGGGTTGGTTTGGGTTAGGTTGGTGGGTTGGTTTGGGTTTGGTTGTGGGGTTTGGTTTGGTTTGGTTGGGTTGGGTTGGGTTTCATGGTTTATAAGTGAATTATTCATTTCTTCCTCTTTATCTTCTTCTACATTTCCTTTCCTCTCTTTACCTCCTTTAACTCTTCCCTTTCCTTCTTCCCTTCCTTTTCTTCCTTCCTCTCACCTGCCCCCTCCCCCTTCCCATCTCTCACTTTCCATTCCGTAATTCAAATTCGAAGGTTATGGAGTGATTTCTTCCTTTGAGTCCGGTATTAAGAGGGTATTAACGCCATGTCCGGTATTAAGAGGGTATTATCTCTATATCCGGTATTAAGAGGGTATTATCTCCATATCCGGTATTGAGAGGGTATTATCTCCAAATCCGGTAATAAGTGGGTATTAACTCCATGTCCGGTATTAAGAGGGTATTATCTCCATATCCGGTATTAAGAGGGTATTATCTCCAAATCCGGTATTAAGAGGTTCCTATACAACTTCAGAAAAAAACCAACAACAGCACTTCATTTATCCGAATTCCTAAGCAAACTCTACCTTATCCGAATGAGGAACGAACAACTCTCATCCGAATCATGAATTTCCGAAGCTTCGAATCTGATCCCGTTGAATCTTGAGTGTTGATCCGACGCTGTAAAGGTTTATTGATCAAGTTTCATTTTAATTGATCAAGTTTCATTTTAATTGACAGTTTCATTTTTAAATTGATCAAGTTTCATTTTAATTGATCAAGTTTAATTTTAATTGATCAAGTTTAATTTTTAATTGATCAAGTTTCATTTTAATTGATCAAGTTTCATTTTAATTGATCAAGTTTTCCAGATTGTTCTCTCTTAATTAATACCGACAACACGACAGGATTTTATTTTTTATTTATTTTTATTATTTTATTTTGTTTTCCTTTATTCCTGGAGAGAGAGAGAGAGATCACAGAAGTTTGACCGGCCTTTGTACTGGCGCCGTTCATGTTGGTGGTAGTGGTGGTGGTGTTGGTATGGTGTGGTGTTGGTGGTGGTGGTGGTGGTGTTGTCGTGTTGTTGGTGATGGTGTACTCGTGTCGTCGTACTCGTGTCGTCGTCCTCGTGTCGTCGTCCTCGTGTCGTCGTCCTCGTAAACGGCACGAGACATAGAGTGAGGGAGGCCGTTTGAAAAAAGTTTCTATTAATGACAATATTTCACCGTCTGAAAGTACTTTGTAAACCCCCTCCACCTCCCCATCCTCACCCCTACCTCCCTTGCCCCTTTACCCCTACCTCACCCACCATCCATTCCTCATCCCCACCACCCCTTCCCCCCATGTTATACACACCACAACACATACCTGTACTAAACTATAACACCTGTAATTTATATCTAATTAGAGGTCCCCCAGGTTGTTACGGCTTAATGAGGAGGAGGAGGAGGAGGTGTAAGGTATCAGGTGATGAGGGACAATAGGGAGGGGGGAAGAGGAGGAAGAAGTGAAGAGGAGGAAGTGGAAGAGGGGGGGAAGAGGTTGTAGAGAGAGGTAAGGGTTGGAAAAGGAAAGGAAGAAGAAGAAGGTAAAGAAAGAAAATGATTGTGAAAAAGAGAGAGGAGTGTGTGTGTGTGTGTGTGTGTGTGTGTGTGTGTGTGTATATCTGTGTGTCCGTGTGTATGTATGTATTCAAGGTATGTCTCCATTATAACACAGTATCCTAGAGGTGGTACATAGTAATTACCTTCCTTAACTACTACTACAACTACTAGCAGGTGTAATTACGTCATTAACGACTCATTTTCACCAATTTACTTTCATTTCAGTCAGTTTCAGTTATTTGTGGTTTGTTATGAATGTAATACTGTAGTGAAGATGTTGTGTTAATTCCTAAATGTGTAGTGTATTTTGGGTGAGGGGAGGAGGGGGGTGAGGGAGGGAGTGAGGGTGAGGGAGAGGAGGTGGGAGGGTGGGTGAAGGTGAGGGTGAGTGGGGGGTGGGGGAGGGAGGAGGGTGAGGGAGTGGGGAGGTGAGGAGGGTAATTGAGGAGGAGAGTGAATGTGTGTAGTAGTTGTTGTTATTGTTATTATGTAGTTGTTATTGTTGTTATTATTATTGTTGTTGTTGTTATTGTTATTGTAGTTGTTATTGTTGTTGTTATTGTAGTTGTTGTAGTTGTTATTGTTGTTGTTGCAGTATATCCGACAATTCCTCCTCACTGACCCAACATTTTATTTGTTTTATCCCATCTGTTTATTGATTACTCGACGCAGCTAATCACCACCATGAAGTATTTAGCCAGTCAGAAAGGTCAGTGTAGCAAGGGGTTAAACTTTGAGTAGGTTCTGATTTCCGTGTAATCAGGTAAGGAGATGTCGTGCTGATTGACATTAAACTTTGGTCTTGTTTGAAATATTGAGCTGAGTGTTTTTTTCGTGTTTTTTTTTGGTGGGGTTTGTTTGGTTTTTGTTTGTTTGGGTTTGTTTGTTTTCTGTTTTTGTGTTTTAGTTTTTTTTTATTGTTTTTTGTTTTGCTTGTTTTTGTTTTTGTGTGTTTTAGTGTTTTGTTTTTGTGGTGTTTTATATTTGTTTGTTTTTTGTGTTTTAGTGTTTGTTTTTGTTTTATTTGTTTGGTTTGGTTTCTTTTTCGTGGGATTTTGTTTTGTGTGTTTTTCTTTTCTTGTTTTATTGTATGTTTGTAATTATGTTTTTGTTTGATTTTGTTCATTTGTTTTCTGTGTTTTTATCGTGTGTTTGTTTCGTTATTTTGTGATTGTTTTTAGTGATTGATTTCGATTGGTTGATGAGTTTGTGATTGATTGATTGGCAGGTGATTTTAACAGGTGATTGGTTAAAGAATCTTACTGATATTAATGGAATGTGATTGGGTGATTTAACGTGATTGACGATATTGCCTTAATGTGATTGGTTAAGTGATCTTACTCTTATTGAATGTGATTTATTGTTATTTAATTAAAGTCAATTATATTACAATTATCAAAACGCCAAGAAATAATTAAACAGTAATTAGTAATTTTTTTAATATAATCTGCTTAATTATTCTTATTTAATTTACATATAAAGGACAAATTGTTGTTGTTGTTGTGTTGTTGTTTACGTATTCTAATGTCACTTGTTCCCGCCCTTAATGACACGACGTGGCTTAGCACTGTCTGCCTACGGGTGGGTGGGTGGATGGGAGGAGGAAGGGGAAAGGGGAGGGGTAGGGTAGGAGGAGGAGGAAGGGAAGGGAAGAAGAGGAAAAGAGGGAATGTAGGAAGAGAAAGAGGTATTGTAGAAGGAGGAGGAGGAGGGAAGAGAAAGGTGTAGGAGCAAAAGAGGAGGGGAAGAAAGGGGAAATGGGACAGAAGAGGGGGGTGGGGAGGGCATTTAACTGAGGTTCGAGAGAGAGAGAGAAAGTGAGTAAGGGAGGTCAGGGGAGGGGGGTGGTAAGGGGGTGGGGGAAGGTCAAAGGGTAGGGATGATCCGGTAGGGGTAGGAGAGGGAGTGTGTGTGTGTGTGTTCTGTGTGTGTGTGTGTGTGTGTGTGTGTGTGGTGTATGACATGCAAATTGATATGACAAATGTGATTTATTTTTTTATAATTGAGTTAGTTATGTATTAAAAAAAGTGTAAATGACGTTATTAGTCAGTTTAGCAATACGGTCAAAATTCATTAGAGCATCTATGGTAAAATGAGATATGTGGTGTGTATGTGTGTGTGTGTGTATGTATGTATGTATGGATATCACCAGGTAGCGTGTATTGATTACCTGTTTAATGTATGTTTTATTGGAGCCCAAGTCAATACTGTTGTGAGGGAATCGATTTTTGTGTGTGTGTGTGTTTTTAACGGTGTTCGGATGTTGTATGTTTTGATACCTGGTGTTTTGTGTTTGAAGTGTGTTTTAAGCGCTGTTTTAATGTGTTTTGTATGTTTTTTTTAGTTTGGTTTAGTATGTTTTCAGCGGTGTTCTGTTACCGTCGTTAAGCACATAATTCCTTTACTATACTATGGCGTTCTATCGTCCAAGTAAGTAAAATAACTGTAGTAGTAAAGTATTTATAAGTACACTACTATATTTTAACACTGTCAAGGGATCATTCACTTACAAAAGCATAATTAAGTACAATGTGTGTTGTTGTTGATAAGCGATTAAGCGTACAGTGTAAATACATATCAATACACATTATATAGTGCTGAAAATAAGTGTATCTACAAGCCCCGCCCACTTGTAGTTGATGGACCAATGGGAGTAAGGTGCGCGCGCAATTCTTTGTTTACACGCCAGCCTGACTCGGATATATCAACATCTCTTTACGCTTTCAATAATTACTATTTAATTTAATGACTCTATTGTGAAATATATATTATTAGATAGATTTACTATAATATATCAAGAGTAGAAAATTATAATATGACCCACAAGGTAATTTTATTTTATTTTTAAGCATAATAATTTAAATTATTTTTATACACCAAAAACTAATCAAAATTCAATGTTTTATTTCTTTTCAGATCTATGTGTATATTTTGTATTGGCAATTTATATATATATATATACATTTTTTGTAGTTTATTACCATGAGTTAGTTTTAGTGTGTGAGTCAATCAGTGTTTTAGTTGACTCTGTTACTAATGAGTTTTGTTTATTCTTTGCAGGTAAGAACGATGCTGCAGGTGTGTTAGCGGCGACGATCGTGTGGTGGTGGTTGTGTAGTGATAGGTGGTAGTTGTGTGGTGGGTGGTGGTGGTGGTGGTTGTGTGGTGGTGGTGGTGGTGGTGGTTGTGTGGTGGGTGATAGGTGGTAGTTGTGTGGTGGGTGGTGGTGGTTGTGTGTGTTGTGTGGTAGGTGATAGGTGGTGGGAGTTGTGTGGTGGGTGATAGGGTGGTGGTGGGGTGGTGGTGGTGGTGGTTGTGTGGTAGGTGATAGGTGGTGAGTAGTGGTAGGTGATAGTATTGTGGTGGGTGGTGGTTGTGTGGTAGTAGTGGTGGGTGGTGGTGGTTGTAGGATAGGTGGTGGTGGTTGTGGCAGGTGAAGGTGGTGGTGTGTGGTGGGTGGTGGTGGTTGTGGTGGTAGGTGGTAGTTGGTGGTAGTGATAGTGGTGTGGTGGTTGTGTGGAGGTGATGGGTGGGTTAGTAGGTGGTGGTGGTGACAACAGTGGTGGTAGTGATGGTGGTGGTGGTAGTAGGTGGTAGTGGTGGGAACAGTGGTGGTAATAGGTGGTAGCAGTGGTGGTAGTAGTGGTGGTAGTGGTGACAAACAGTGGTGGTAGCAATGGTGTGGTTAATGGCAGAGTAAATCTAGTGAATCGGAATTATTAATCTATTCCCATTGTGTCTGTCTGTCTGTCTGTCTGTCGTGTGTCTGTAGCACTAATGATATACCAAAATACTATTACTGTCATCGGCTCATTTTGTTATTAAGTTAACACCCCAATCTCCCCATCCCCCCCCCTCCCTCAGTCCCCCTAACCAACTAATTTACATATATACAATTATTTAGTGTTATTGGTAATGATATATGCTGGTATTGTATAATGATGATATATGTATGACCATTGTCCATATTAATGCCTATGAATTGATAAACAGATCATGTATATATTTATTTTATTTTATTTTAGTATTGTATCGATTGTTTGTGTTACTCATCAGCTGGATAAAAACTCGGGATTTAAATTTTTATTTTTTTGTGTTTCATTTTATTTTTTGTTTCATTTTATTTTTTTTTAGGTGTTTCATTTTATTTATTTTTTATTATTGTTTTTGTGTAATTTTTTTATTTATTTATTTATTTGTTTTTCATTATTATTATTATTTTTTATTATTATTATTATTATTATTATTATTATTATTATTATTGGGGCTAATTATTATTTTTTCATTAATAATTAGATTTTTAAAGTTAATTTTATTGTATATTTGATTTTTTTTCCCATAACTATATTTTGGGGGGAATTTTATAAACAGGTCTTTTATAGGTAAATAGTATCTGGTATTTTTGTATATATTTTTTTTTAGTGAGGGAAGATAATATTCCCGTTTTCTTTAATAGATAGTCAACTTAATGGGTAACTATACAAGCACTTAGGGTTTTATGGGCTTATTTTGGGCGTCAGAGAGAGAGAGAGAGAGAGAGAGAGAGAGAGAGAGAGAGAGAGAGAGAGTTTTCACCTGTTCATCATCAGTTCTCTTCGCGCCCATCCATGAATTTACTTTAATAAAAAATGGATTATGTTGTCATGGTAACTAACACACACACACACACACACACACACACACACACACACACACAGAGAGGTAGTGTGACGTAGCCCACTCCCTGGAGGAGGAGGAAAACAGGAGAAGACTTTGGGAGAGAAAGAGGAGGGAAAAGAGGAGAAGAAGACGTTAGAGAGAAGGAGGAGGAAGAGGAAAGAGGAGAAGAAGAGTTAGGGAGAGGAGGAAGAGCAAAAGAGGAGGAGAAGACGTTAGGAAAGGAGGAGGAAAAGAAATTGACTTACGGAGGCTTAAGGCGTTGGTGTGGTGTGTGTGTGTGTGTGTGTGTGTGTGTGTGTGTGTGTGTGTGTGTGTGTGTGTGTGTGTGTGTGTGTGTGTGTGTGTGTGTGAGTGTGTGTGTGTGTGATAATGGCGTGGTTTGTGGCGTCCGCATCATCAATTTTGTGTTGGTGTAGATTTGTGTTAATGGTGTTCGTGTGTGTGTGTGTGTGTGTGTGTGTGTGTGTGTGTGTGTGTGTGTGTGTTTTAACTCGACTTCCGTTCTTATATGATACTGCTGGAGGGGGAGAGAGAGAGAGAGAGAGAGAAAGAAAAGAGAAGGAAACAGAGAAGGAAAGAGATAGAAGAAGAAAGAGAAAGAAAAAAGAAAAACGAGATAGAAGAAAGAAAGATAGAAGAAAGAAAGAAAGAGAGAGAGAAGAGAGAGAGGGGGGGGGGCGGCAAGTTACAGTCTTCTGAATACAACGCCCAAACTCTGGCTCTATTTTCTCCGTCTGCTCTCCGGAAAAATAATCTTGCTGGCATGTTCATTTCCTGCCGTGTGATTTATGACATGTACAGGCTCTCTTAATGCTCTGCCATCTCGGCATTTGTCTGTCAGGCCAAGTGAACTTGTGTTTGTGTAGGGGTGGTGGGGTATGTAGGGGTGGAGGGGTGGTTGTGTAGGGGTGGTGGGGGTGGTTGTGTAGGGTGGGGTGGTTGTGTAGGGGTGGTGGGGTGTGGTTGTAGGAGGGGGTGGATGTTTGGGGTGTGTTTGGGTGGTTGTGATTGGATGTTTGGGGTTGTGTGTGGTGTGGGTGGTTGTGTAGGGGGTGGGGTGGTTGGGGGTGGGGTGGTTGTGTAGGGGTGGTGGGTGGCTGTAGGGGTGGTGGGTGGTTGTGTAGGGGTGGTGGGGTGGTTGTAGGGGTGGTGGGGTGGTTGTGTAGGAGTGGGTGGATGTGTTTGGGGTGTGTGTGGGGTGGTTGTGTAGGGGTGTGGGTGGTGTAGGGGTGGGGTGGATGTGTTTGTGTAGGGGTAGTGGATGTGTTTGAGGTGTGTGTGTGGGGGGGGTAGATGTAACAAGGAACAACAAGAGAAAAGAAAGTAACAAAGATGAAGAAGAGGAAAGAGTTGGAAGAAGGAAGTAGGAGGAACAAGGAAAGAGAACGAAACAAGTAACAAGGAAGGAACAAGAAGAAGGATAAACAAAGAAAGAAAACGAAGAAGGAAGGGGTAACAAGGAAGAAGGAAGAGTCTTACGTTAAGGAGTGTGGGTGATAATCGCCGTCATTAACCACCAACCATCTTGCTGGGATAAAGCTTCCTGGTTAAGTAATTGTGTTAAGCGAGATCACAAGGAAAATTTACATGACCTCGTACACACCGAGTCGTTTGCCAGTCCTTATTTTTTCCTGGCCTGAGGGAAAGGTTAGGAGGATGAGGGGAGGTGGGGAGGTTAGGTGGGGAGGGGAGGGAGGTTAGGAGGTGGAGAGGGTGAGAGGAAGATTAGTAGGAGAGAGGGAGATGTAAGGAGGGTTTACGCCACACTAAATTTATTTACTATCATCTCCTCTCTCAGCTCTGATGAGTGGAGGGAGGGAGGGAGGATGGAGGTAGGGGAGGGAGGGAGGGAGGAGGATGGAGGGTAGGGAGGGGAGGGAGGGAGGATGGAGGTAGGGAGGAGGGGAGGATGGAGGGTAGGGAGGGAGGGAGATGGAGGGTAGGAGGAGAATGGAAGGGAGAGAGGAGGGAGGGGTTTAGGGTGGAGTGGAGGGGTGGGAGGAGAGAGGATACAGGTGGAGGGGAGGCAGGTAGGATGGAGGGAGGGAGGGAGGAGAATGGAGGGTAGGGAAGGAGGATGGAGAGAGAGAAGATCCGGTAGAGGGAGGAGATTATTTATGTATTCCATTCATTATATATTTAATTATATTTAATTATGAAATATATATATAATTATGTATGTGTGTATTTAATTATAAAGACACACACAGATAGGCGTCCATCACCAGAGGCACTTGACAGACATGTAAAGTGTGTTGCTATTCTGTGAAAGGTGAGTCTGTTTACACCTGATATTTAATTAATCTGGAGAGGAAAGGTCGGTGGGCTCTCTCTCTCTGTCTCCTCTCACTCTCTACCCTCCTCATCTCCCCTTCTCTTCTTCTCTCCTCTTCGTCTCTGTCTCCTCTCCTCACTCCTTTTTTCCTCTCTTTTTCCTCCTCCTCACTCCTCCACTCCTTTCACCCCTCCTCCTCCCCACTCTCTTCCTTACACCTCCTTTCACCCTCTCACCTCCTCCTTCCCATTCTGCTCCTCTCACTCCCCACTCCTCAAGCTTTATAAATTATTCTGATGGGTAAATTAATTAAATTGGCGAGATTGAAGGATATTTGGCGATATTGAGGAATATTTGGCGAGTTTTGAGGGATATTGACGAATTTTGAGGGATATTTGGCGAGTTTTGAGGATATTTGGCGAGTTTTGAAGGATATTTGGCGAGATTGAGAGATATTTGGCGATATTGAGGAATATTTGTGAAATTGAGGGATATTTAGCGAGATTTTAGGATATTTACGAGTTTTGGGGGATATTTGGCGAGATTTTAGGATATTTGGCGAGTTTTGAGGGATATTTGGCGAGATTGAAGGATATTTGTGAGTTTTGAACGTTTTCCCAGGATTATGTTGCCCCATGGAAGGATGGAAGGTAGGGGAGGGTGGAGGGAGGGAAGAAAGGGGAAGGAGAGAGGGAGGGAAGAAAGATGAGGAGGAAGGAAGGAGGAGGGAGGGAATTACGTTCATATATGTGTAAAAACGTGGAAATAACATACACATGTAAACCTTGAACTAACGTACATGAGGTAAAACCCATCAAGGTAACGGAATTAAACGGAATTGATAACGGAAATAAACGGTAATGTATATTAAGAGTCAGATTATGGGAACGAACAGGAAAGTGATGTGCGCGCGCGTGTGTGTGTGTGTGTGTGTGTGTGTGTGAGTGTGTGTGTGTGTGTGTGTGAGTGTGTGTGTGTGTGTGTGTGTGAGTGTGTGTGTGTGTGTGTGTGTGTGTCTAGCGGTACCGAGGAGGAAGGTCGTGGGAAGAACGGAGGGTGAGGGAGGAGGAAGAGAAGAGGAAGAGGAGGAAGGGCAAATGAATGAATGAAGGAAGGATAAGAAAACATAATGAAAGTTGCTGTTACGTAGTGCTGGTGGAGGGGAGGGTGGGAGAAGGGAGGGTGGGGGTGAAGGGAGGGTGGGGAGAAGGGAGGGTGGGGAGAAGGGAGGGTGGGGTGAAGGGAGGGTGGGGTGAAGGGAGGGTGGGGAGAAGAGGAGGGTGGGGGAGAAGGGAGGGTGGGTGAAGGGAGGGTGGGGAGAAGGGAGGGTGGGGAGAAGGAGGGTGGGGAAAGAAGGAGGTGGGGAGAAGGAGGGTGGGGTGAAGGGAGGGTGGGGAGAAGAGGAGGGTGGGGGTGAAGGGAGGTGGGGAGAAGGTGGGGAAAGGAGGTGGAGAGAAGAGGAAGGTGGGGTGAAGGGAGAGGAGGGTGGAGAGAAGAGGAGGGTGGAGAGAAGAGGAGGTTGGGGAGAGAGAGAGAGAATATGCTAATTTCTGTAATTTATTATTTTAGTAACTTTATAAGCTGACGAGAGAGAATTTTTGTGTGAGTTTGTATAAGATATTCTGATGTCCGTGTGTGTGTGTGTGTGTGTGTGTGTGTGTGTGTGTGTGTGTGTGTGTGTGTGCGTGTGTGTGTGTGTGTGTATGGGAGAGTGGTAGTAGAAGAGGGAGGGGGGGAACACAGATGAAATATGAGCTAAGGAGGGGGTGAATGAACTGTGTGTGTGTGTGTGTGTGTGTGTGTGTGTGTGTGTGTGTGTGTGTGTGTGCGTGTTGTATTCCGTTGTTTGCGTACGTGTTTGGGCTGTTTGGTGTTGTGTGTTAGTTTGTACTGTTGTGTTGTATGTTGTGTTGCGTGGACTATGTTGCGTCTTGTGTGTGCGTGGATTCTGTTGTATTGCGTGTGTTGTGTGTTTACGTGTGATTTTCTTGAGTGAGTGTTGTTATTTTGTGTGTGTGTGTGTGTGTGTGTGTGTGTGTGTGTGTGTGTGTGTGTGTGTGTGTGTGTGAGAGACTGGAGGTCATTCGTTCCAGTGAGTGAAAAGATTACGTAGGTGGAGGAGGAGAGAAGGAAGGAAGGAAAGAAGGAAGGAGAGAGAGGGGTGAGGAGGGAGGAAAGAAAGAGAGAGATTGAGAGAGAAGAATGGTCAGGAAGAGGGGGAGGGAAGAAGGAGAGAGAGAGAGAGGAGATGGGGGTAAGGGGAGGGAGGGGAGGGGGCAGAAAGGGAGAGAGAGGGGGGGAGAAGGGGGCGGATTAGGATAAACAAACAATGGTAACCTGGCATCAAGAATCACCTGTGTGTTATTTCAACAATTTCAAGACGATGTTGTGTTTTTCCGAGGCTGTGGACTGGAAAATTTCCTCCCTCCCTCCTCCTTCTTTTCAAGAGTCCAGAGAAGGACCTGTACTCCTCTCTCTCTCTCTCTCCCCAAGAAATCATAAAGTTTATTTGTGTTATTATTGTGATTACTTTTATTATGGATATTTATTCCCTGTTTGTTGCTGTTGTTATTATTCTTATCATTATACATTATTATTTTCATCATTATTATTATATTTTTTCCTCTATTCGGGATTATGGCGTGGTGGTCATGAATAATTTTGTATAATAATGGTTTTGTCGGCGGCGCTTCTCATAGTTATTCATTGATATTATTCTCTCAGATGATTAATAATAAATATTTGTTTTGGGTGGAGACTTGGGTGACAGTGGGGGAGAAGTTCCTTGGTTAGTTTCTTCGTCTTGGGTGTTGTGTCTTGTGGGTGATGCTTCGATTTACGTCGATTTTGGGGTAGTGTCTCGTTTTACGTTTGTGTATCATTCTGTGTCTCGTTTTACGTTTGTGTATCATTCGTCTCGTTTTACGTTTGTGTATCATCCTCATTTTACCATCATCGACCACCTGAGTCTAAAACACCTGCCATAGGACACTGCCTACAGGTGTGCGGTATTTACACACCTCTGTCAAGCATTAGGGGAAATCTGACAAATATTCCAGAATTTTTTTATCTCCTGCTCGAAAAAATGTGAGATGCAATTTTAACTAATACACGCACTCAAACACACACGCACGCAAACACACACGCACGCAAACACACACGCATGCAAACACACACGCACACACTCTCTGTATTTATTTAGCGAGAGAGGATAAACAGACAGACAGACAGAGAACGAGACAGAGAGCGAGATAAACTGACAGGGAGAGAGGAAAGGAAGGTAGAAGGAAGGTAACTGACCTCTCCAATAATTTACTCAAGTCTATGAAGTACGTTATTGCAATGATGGTGATTTAGTGATTGTGATGAGAGTGATTGAGATTGAGTTATTGTGATGGGAGTGATTTAATTAAGAAGCTGTAGTAATTTTTGATTGAG
>NW_024757263.1:0-24479 GCF_018991925.1 Homarus americanus
ACTCCCAGGTACACACTCTGACACTTCCAGGTACTCCACTGACACTCCCTCGTACACCCCTGAAACACCCAGGTACATCTCTGACACTCCCAGGTACACCCCAGACACTCCCAGCTACACTTCTCACACTCCTAGGTACCCCTCTGACACTTCTAGGTAATCCTCTGTCACTCCCTGATACACCTCTAACACTCCTAGGTACACCGCTGACACTCCCAGGTACACCGCTGACACTGCCAGGTACACCTCAGACACTGCCAGGTACACCTCAGACACTGCCAGGTGCACCTCAGACACTCCCAGGTACACCTCAGATACTCCAAGGTGCACCTCTGACACTCCCAAGTGCACCTCTGACACTCCCAGGCACACTTCTGACACTCCCAGGTACACCTCTGACACTCCCAGGTACTCCACTGACACTCCCAGGTACACTTCTCACACTCCCAGGTACACCGACTCTCCCAGGTACACCTCTGACACTCCCAGGTATACCTCTGACACTCCCAGGTACACCTCTGACACTGCCAGGTACTCCACTGACATTCCCTGGTACACCTCAGACACTCCTAGGTACACCTCTCACACTCTCAGGTACACCTCTCACACTCCCAGGTTCTCCTGTGACACTCCCTGGTATTTCTCTGACACTCTCAGGTACACCTCAGACACTCCCAGGTACACCTCAGACACTCCCAGGTACACCTCTGACATTCCCAGGCACACCTCTGACACTCCCAGGTACACAGCTGACACTGCCAAGTACACCTTTGACACTCCATATACACCTCCGACACTCCCAGGTACACCTCTGACACTCCAGTGCTCGACTGACACTCCTGGTACACCCCTGACACTCCCAGTGCACCTGTGACACTCCCAGGTACACTTCTGACACTCCCAGGTACTCCACTGTCACTCCCTGGTACACCCCTTACACTCCCAGGTACACCTCTGACACTCCCAGGTTCTCCACTGACACTCCGTGGTACACCCCTGACACTCCCAGGTATATCTCTGACACTCCCAGGTACACCCCAGACACTCCCAGGTACACTTCTCACACTCCTAGGTACACCTCTGACACTTCTAGGTACTCCTCTGCACTCCCTGATACACCTTTAACACTCCCAGGTACACCGCTGACATTCCCAGGTACACCGCTGACACTGCCAGGTACACCTCAGACAGTCTCAGGTACAGTTCTCACACTCGCAGGTACACCTCCGACACTCCCAGGTACACCTCTGACACTCCTAGGTACACCTCTGATACTCCCAGGTACACCTCTGACACTCCCAGGTACACCTCTGACAGTCCCAGGTACTCCACTGACATTCCGTGGTACACCTCTGACACTCCCAGGTACACCGCTGAAACTGCCAGGTACACCTTCGACACTCCCAGGAACACCTCCGACACTCCCAGGTACACTTCTCACACTCCCAGGTACACCTCCGACATTCCCAGGTACACCTCTGACACTCCCAGGTACACCTCTGACACTGCAGGGTACACCTCTGACACTCCCAGGTACACCTCTGACACTCCCAGGTACACCTCTGACACTGCCAGGTACTCCACTGACATTCCCTGGTACACCTTTGACACTCCCAGGTACACGTCCGGCACTCCCAGATACGCCTCTGACACTCCCGGGTACAGTTCTGAAACTCCCAGGTACACCTCTGACACTTCCAGGTACTCCACTGACACTCCCTGGTACACCCCTGACACCCAGGTACATCTCTGACACTCCCAGGTACAGCCTAGACACTCCCAGGTACACTTCTCACACTCCTAGGTACATCTCTGACACTTCTAGGTACTCCTCTGTCACTCCCTGATACACCTCTAACACTCCCAAGTACACCGCTGACACTCCCAGGTACACCGCTGACACTGCCAGGTACACCTCAGACACTGCCAGGTACATCTCAGACACTGCCAGGTACACCCTGACTCCAGGTACTCCACTGACACTCCTGGTACACCCCTGACACCAGGTACCACCTCAGTCACTTCCATACACCTTACACACTTCAGGTACCTCAGTCTCCCCATACCTTACACACTTCAGGTACACCTTTGACACTCCCAGGTACCTCTGACACTCCCTGGTACCTCAGACACTCCAGGTACCTCTGACACTTCCGGTACACCTTCACTCCCAGTACCTCGCCACTCCCAGGTACCTCCAGACACTCCCAGGTACACCTCTGACACTCCCAGGTACACCACTGACTCTCCAGGTACACCTCTGGCACTCCAGGTACACCTCTGACACTCCCAGGGTACAACTCTGACACTCTCCAGGTACACCTCGACACTCCAGGTACACCTCAGACACTCCCAGGTACACCTCAGACACTCCCAGGTACACCTCTGACACTCTTAGGTATACCGCTCTGACCCTCCCACGTACACCCCTGACACTCCCAGGTACACCTCTCACCTCCCAGGTACACTTCAGACACTCCCAGGTACACCTCCTGACACTCCAGGTACACCTCTGACACTTCCAGGTACACCTCTGACCTCCCAGGTACACCAATGACACCCCAGGTACACCTTTGACACTCACAGGTACACCTCTGACACTCCCAGGTACTCCTGTGCTCCCAGGTACTCCTCCTAACACTCCCAGGTATACCTCTGACACTCCAGGTACACCTCTGACACTCCCAGGTACACCTCTGACCTCCCAGGTACATCAGGCCTCCCAGGTACCTCTGACACTCCCAGGTACCCACAGCACTACAGGTGCTCTGACACTCCCAGGTACACCTCTGACCACTCCCAGGTACCTCTGACACTCCCAGGTACACCCCTGACCTCCCAGGTACCCCTGACACTCCCAGGTACACCTCCTGGAAACTCCCAGGTACACCTCAGACACTCCCAGGTACACCTCTGACACTCCCAGGTACACACTCCTGACACCAGGTACACCTCTGACACTCCCTGGTACTCATCTGACACTCCCAGGTACACCTCAGACACTCCCAGGTACACCTCTGACACTCTGTGAGGCTCCTCTGACACTCTCAGGTACACCTCAGACTCCCAGGTACACCTCAGACACTCCCAGGTACACCTCAGACACTCCCAGGTGCACCCCTGACACTCCAGGTACACCTCTGACTCCCAGGCACACCCCTGCACTCCTGGTACACCTCCAGGCACTCCCAGGTACACCTCTGACACTCCCACCTCTGGCCTCCCAGGCCCTCTGACGCTCCCAGGTACACCAATGACTTGCAGGTATCACTGACACTCCCTGGTACATCTCTGACTCTCCCAGGTACACCTCAGACACTCCCAGGTACACCTCTGACATTCAGGTACACCTCCAACACTCTGGCCCGTCTCTCCCAAGACTACCTCTGACACTCCCAGGTGCACCACCGACACTCGCAGGTACACCCCAACCTCCCAGGTACACCTCTGACACTCCCAGGTACCTCTGACCTCCCAGGTACACCTCCGACACTCCCAGGTACACCTCCGACACTCCCAGGTACACCTCCGGCACTCACAGCTACACCTCTGACACTCCCAGGTACACCTCAGACACTCCCAGGTACCCCTCTGATACTCCCAGGAATACATCTGACACTCCCAGGTACACCTCAGACACTCCCAGGTACACCTCAGACACTCCCAGGTGCACCCCTGACACTCCCAGGTACCTCCTGACACTCAGGCACCTCTGACACTCCTGGTACACCTCAACACTCCCAGGTACACCTCTGACACTCCCAGGTACACCTCTGACACTCCCAGGTACACCACCCAGCACTCCAGGTACACCTCTGGCACTCCCAGGTACACCTCTGACACTCCCAGGTACAACTCTGACACTCCCAGGTACCTCAGACACTCAGGTACACCTCAGACACTCCCAGGTACCTCAGACACTCCCAGGTACACCTCCTGACACTCCCAGGTACCCTGACCCTCCCAGGTACACCCCTGACTCCCAGGTACCTCTCACTCCCAGGTACCTTCAGACCTCCCAGAACACCTCTGACACTTCCAGGTACACCTCTGACACTTCCAGGTACCTCTGGCCTCCCAGGTACACCATGACACCCCCAGGTACACCTTTGACACTCCCAGGTACACCTCCTGACACTCAGGTACTCCTCTGACGCTCCCAGGTACTCCTCTAGCACTCCCAGGCCTGCCTCCCAACCTCCCAGGTACACCTCTGACACTCCCAGGTACACCTCTGACACTCCCAGGTACAAATCAGACACTCCCAGGTACACCTCTGACTGCCTCCCAGGTACCCCACCTGACACTACCAGGTACACTCCTGACACTCCCAGGTACACCTCTGACACTCCCAGGTACACCTGGCCTCCCAGGTACACCCCTGACCCTCCCAGGTACACCCCTGCCACTCCCAGGTACACCTCTCGAAACTCCCAGGTACACCTCGACACTCCCAGGTACCACCTGACTCCCAGGTACACCTCTGACACTCCCAGGTACACCTCTGACACTCCCTGGTGCTCATCTGACACTCCCAGGTACCTCAGACACTCCCAGGTACACCTCTGACACTCTGTGGTGACTCCTCTGACTCTCTCCAGGTACCTCAGGCACTCCCATGTGCACCTCAGACACTCCCAGGTACACCTCAGACACACCAGGTGCACCCCTGACACTCCCAGGTACACCTCTGACACTCCCAGGTACACCTCTGACACTCCCTGGTACACCTCCAGACACTCCCAGGTACTCCCTGACACTCCTGGTACATCTCTGAGCCTCCCAGGTACACCTCAGACACTCCCAGGTACACCTCTGACATTCCCAGGTACACCTCCGACACTCCCAGGTAAACCCCCGACTCTCCCAAGAACACCTCTGACACTCCCAGGTGCACCACCGACACTCGCAGGTACACCCCTGACACTCCCAGGTACACCTCTGACACTCCCAGGTACACCTCTGACACTCCCAGGTACACCTCCGACACTCCCAGGTACCTCCGACCTCCCAGGCCTCCCGGCACTCACAGCTACACCTCCTGACACTCCCAGGTACACCTCCAGACACTCCCAGGTACCCTCTGATACTCCCAGGATGCCTCTGACACTCCCAGGTACACCTCTGGCCTCCCTGGTACTCTCCTGACACTCCCAGGTACCTCAGACACTCCCAGGTACACCTCTGACACTCTGTGGTACTCCTCTGACACTCTCAGGTACACCTCAGACACTCCCAGGTACACCTCAGACACTCCCAGGTGCACCTCAGACACTCCCAGGTGCACCCCTGACACTCCCAGGTACACCTCTGACACTCCCAGGCACCTCCTGACACTCCTGGTACACCTCAGACCTCCCAGGTACACCTCCTGACACTCCCAGGTACACCTCTGACACTCCCAGGTACACCACTGACGCTCCCAGGTACCAATGACACTCCCAGGTACTCACTGACACTCCTGGTACATCTCTGACACTCCCAGTGCCTCAAACACTCCCAGGTACACCTCTGACATTCCCAGGTACCTCCGACACTCCCAGGTAAACCCCGACTCTCCCACACCTCTGACACTCCCAGGTGCACCACCGACACTCCCAGTGCACCCCTGACACTCCCAGGTACACCTCGGCACTCCCAGGTACACCTCTGACACTCCCAGGTACACCTCCGACCTCCAGGTACACCTCAGACACTCCCAGGCCCTCCAGACACTCCCAGGTGCTCCTCTTACACTGCCAGGTACACCTCCAGACACTGCCAGGACACTTCAGACACTGCCAGGTACACATCAGACACTCCCAGGTACACCTCAGACACTCCTAGATACACCTCTGACCTTCCCAGGTACCCTCTGACACTCCCAAGTACACCTCTGACACTCTCAGGTACCTCAGACACTCCCAGGTACACCGCTGACACTCCCACGTGCCTCTGACCTCCCAGGTACACCTCTGACACTCCTGGTACTCCTTGAGCACTCCCAGGTACCTCTGACACTCCCAGGTACCTCAGACACTCCCATGCCTCCCTGACACTCCCAGGTACACCTCTGACCTCCAGCTACTCCTCTGACACTCCGAGGTACTCTTCTGACACTCCCAGGTACACCTCAGACACTCCCAGGTACACCTCAGACAATTCCAGGTACATCTCAGACACTCCCAGGTGCAAACCTGACACTCCCAAGTGCAACTCTGACACTTACAGGCACACCTCTGACACTCCCAGGTACACCTCAGACACTCCCAGGTACACCTCTGACACTCCAGGTACACCTCTGGCAATCCCAGGTACCTCCGACACTCCAGGTACCTCAGACACTCCCAGGTACACCCCTGACACTCCCAGGTGCTCCCCAGCCTCCCTGGTACACCCCAGCCACCAGGTACACCTCAGTCACTTCCACCACCTTACACACTTCCAGGTACACCTCAGTCACTTCCACCCACCTTACACACTTCAGGTACACCTTTGACACTCCCAGGTACACCTCTGACACTCCTGGTACACCTCCAACACTCCCATGTGCACCTCTGACACTTCAGGTACACCTTTGACACTCCCAAGTACACCTCATACACTCCCAGGTACACCTCAGACACTCCCAGGTACACCTCTGACACTCCCAGGTACACCACTGACACTCTCAGGTACACCTCTGGCACTCCCAGGTACACCTCTGACACTCACAGGTACAACTCTGACACTCTCAGGTACACCTCAGACACTCAGGTACACCTCAGACACTCCCAGGTACACCTCAGACACTCCCAGGTACACCTCTGACACTCTTAGGTATACCGCTGACCCTCCCAGGTACACCCCTGACTCCCAGGTACACCTCTCACTCCCAGGTACCTTGAACACTCCCAGGTACACCTCTGACACTTCCCAGGTACACCTCTGACACTTCCAGGTACACCTCTGACACTCCAGTACACTTCAAACACTCGCAGGTACACCTTTGACACTCACAGGTACACTCTCTGCTCCCAGGTACTCCTCTGGCTCCCAGGTACTCTCTAACACTCCAGGTATGCCTCTGACACTCCCAGGTACACCTCTGACACTCCAGGTACACCTCTGACACCCCCAGGTACAAATCGAACTCTCCCAGGCACCTCTGACACCTCCCAGGGTACCCACTGACACTACCAGGTACACTCTGACACTCCCAGGTACACCTCTGCCTCCCAGGTACACCTGACCCTCCCAGGTACACCCTGACCTTCCGGTACACCCCTGACACTCCAGGTACCTCTGAAACTCCCAGGTACACCTCAGACACTCCCAGGTACCCTTGACACTCCCAGGTACCTCTGACACACCGGTACACCTCTGACACTCCCTGGTACTCATCTGACACTCCCAGGTACACTCAGACACTCCCAGGTACACCTCCTGACCTCTGTGGTACTCCTCTGACACTCTCAGGTACACTCAACCTCCCAGGTACCTCAGACACCTCCCAGGTACCTCAGACACTCCCAGGTGCACCCCTGACACTCCCAGGTACACCTCTGACACTCCCAGGCACACCTGACCTCCTGGTACACCTCAGACACTCCCAGGTACCTCCTGACACTCCCAGGTACACCTCCTGACCTCCCAGGTACACCACTGGCGCTCCCAGGTACACCAATAACACGCCAGGTACTCCATGAGCCTCCCTGGTACATCTCTGACACTCCAGGTACCTCAGACACTCCCAGGTACCTCCTGACATTCCCAGGTACCTCCGACACTCCCAGGTAAACCCCGTCTCTCCCAGGAACCCTCCTGACACTCCCAGGTACCTCCGACACTCCCAGTACACCTCGCTTCTCCCAGGTACACCTTCGCTCACAGGTACACCTCCTGACACTCCCAGGCACCTCCGACACTCCCAGGTACACCTCCGGCACTCACAGCTACACCTCTGA
This sequence comes from Homarus americanus, assembly GCF_018991925.1. Classification (NCBI taxonomy): domain Eukaryota; kingdom Metazoa; phylum Arthropoda; class Malacostraca; order Decapoda; family Nephropidae; genus Homarus; species Homarus americanus. The sequence goes on from NW_024757263.1 coordinate 7,926, forward strand.
CACTCCAGGTACACCTCGGCACTCCCAGGTACTCATGAACCTCCCAGGTACCTCTGACACTCCCAGGTACACCTCAGACACTCCCAGGTACCTCCAGGCACTTCAGGTACATCTCAGACACTCCCAGGTGCACCCTGACACTCCCAGTGCACTCCCCTGACACTCCCAGGCACACCTCTGACACTCCCAGGTACACCTCAGACACTCCCAGGTACACCATGACACTCCCTGGTGCACCTCAGACACTCCCAGGTACCTCTGACACTCCCAGGTACACCTCAGACACTCCAGGTACACCTCTGACACTCCCAGGTACACCCCTGACCTCCCAGGTACACCTCTGACCTCCCAGGCACACCTCTGACACTCCCAGGTACACCTCCTGACACTCCCAGGTACACCTTGAACACTCCCAGGTACACCTCGGACACTCCCAGGTACACCTCAGACACTCCAGGTGCACCCCTGACCTCCCAGGTACACCTCTGACACTCCCAGGCACCTCTACAGCCTCCCAGGTACACCTCAGACACTCCCAGGTACACCTCTGACCTCCCAGGTACACCTCTGACACTCCCAGGTACACCTCTGACGCTCCCAGGTACCTCTGCCTCCCAGGTACTCCTGGCCTCCCGGGCACACCTCTGACACTCCCAGGTACACCTCAGACACTCCCAGGTGCACCTCACGGCACTCCCAGGTACACCTCCTGACACTCCCAGGCACCTCTGACCTCCCAGGTACACCTCAGACACTCCCAGGTACACCTCTGACACTCCCAGGTACATCTCTGACCTCCCCAGGTACACCTCAGACACTCCCAGGTACACCTCCAGACATTCCCAGGTACACCTCCACGGCCTGACAGAGATTCTGCTTCAAAATAGTCCCAAGAATAGGGGTGAATTCACTTCAGAGGCTATAGTGAGATTTTTTGCTTAAAGACAGTGAGATGTCATCATCAAAGCCGGTCAGTTCTGCGCCAGCATGAGATTCTGTCCCCAAAACAGTGGGTGTGCCCAGAAAACGTTCAGTTCCGCTCTCTCAATACCAGTGATTCCTCTCCAGGCCTGGTGAAATTCTGCCCAGAATACAGTAAATTACTGCCCCAATATACAATCTGGGTCTGTGAAATATGAGATTCCACTCTCATTCTCCAGTACACCTCTGACCTCCCAGGTACACTGACAACACTCCCAGGTACTCCTCTGACCTCCCTGGTACACCTCTGACCTCCCAGGTACACTCTCTTGCTCCTGGTACACCTCGGGACTCTCCAGGTACACCTCTTACACTCCCTTGCTCTCCTCTGACCTCCCAGGTACCTCAGACACTCCCAGGTACACGTCAAGGCACTCCCAGGTACACCTCACACTCCCAGGTACACTCTGACCTCCCAGGTATGCCTCTGACACTCCCAGTGTACTCCTCCTGACCTCCCAGGTGCTCCTCTGACACTCCTGGTACCTCCTGACACTCCCAGGTACTCCTCTGACACTCCTGGTACACCTGACACTCCCTGGTACACCTCTGACACTCCCTGGTTCTGCCTCTGGCCTCCCAGGTACACCTCAGACACTCCCAGGTACACCTCAGACCTCCCAGCTATACCTCTGAGCCTCCCAGGTACTCCACCTGACCTCCCTGGTACACCTGACACTCCTAGGAACACCTCTGGCACTCCCAGGTACACCTCGTCTCCCTGGTACACCTCCGATACTCACAGGTTACCTCAGACACTCCCAGTTCACCTCTGATACTCCTGGTTCACTTCTGACACTCCCTGGTACCAGTCTGACACTCCCAGGTACACCTCTGACACTCCAGGTACACCTCTTACACTCCCTTGTTCTCCTCTGACACTGCCAGGTGCCTCTGACTCCCCAGGTACTCCTCTGACACTCCCAGGTACACCTTGACCTCCCAGGTACTCTCTGACACTCCTGGTACACCTCTGACACTCCAGGTACTCCTCTGGCACTCCTGGTACCTCTGACTTATCCCAGGTACCTCTGACACTCCCAGGTACCTCCCAGCACTCCCAGGTACTCTCTCTGACAATCCCAAGGTACCTCTGGCCTCCCAGGTGCCTCCACCTCCTGACACTGCCGTGCTCCGACACTCCCAGTTACACCCTGGCCTCTCCAGGTACACCTGTGATGCTCCCAGGTACACCTCTGACACTTCAGGTACCTCTGACACTCCCAGGTACAGCTCAGACATCTCGGTACACCTCAGATACTCCCAGGTGCTGTCCTCCCAGGCACACACCTCCTGACCTCCCAGGTACACCTCAGACACTCCCAGGTACCGCTGACACTCCCAGGTCCACCTCTGACCTCCTGGTTCCTCTGACTCTCTGGTTCACCTATGATGCTCCTGGTACCTCCTGACCTCCCAGGTACACCTCTGGTCCTCCCAGGTACACCTCCGACACTCCCATGCACATCTGACAGTCCCAGGTACACCTCTTACACTCCTGGTTCTCCCCTGACACTCCCAGGTACACCTCAGACACTCCCAGGTACACCTCAGAAACTCCCAGGTACATCTCTGACACTCCCAGGTACACCTCTCACCTCCCAGATACCTCCTTCCAACACTCCCAGGTACACTTCTGACACTCCCAGGTACCTCTGACACTCAGGGGCACACCTTGACACTCCCAGGTGCCTCTGACACTCCCAGGTACACCTCAGACACTCCCAGGTACACCTCTGGCCTCCCAGGTGCTCCTCTGACACTCCCAGGTACAACTCAGACGCTCCCAGGTGCACCCAGACACTCCCAGGTGCCATCTGGCCTCCCAAGTACACCTCTGACACTCCCAGATACACCTCTGATGCTCCCAGGTACACTCTGACACTCCCAGGTGCAACACCGATACTCCCAGGTACCTCCGATAGTCCCAGGTACACCTCTACCTCCCAGGTACTCTGACACTCCCTGGTACCCTCACCTACCCGCTCCCAGGTACTCCTCTGGCCTTCCTGGTACACCTCTGACACCAAGGTACTCCCCCAGCCTCCTGGTACACCTCTGACCTCCCAGGTACACCTCCTGACCTCCCAGGTACACCTCCGAACCTCAGTACACCTCTGACACTCCCAGGTACACCTCCTGACTCTGGTACATCTCTGACCTCCCAGGTACACCTCTGACTTTCTGGGAACACCTCCACCTCCCAGGTACCTCTGACACTCCCAGGTACACCTCTGAGGCACTCACAGGTACACCACTGAGCACTCCCAGGCCTCTGATGCTCGCAGGTATGCCTCTGTGCTCCCAGTTACACCTCCGGCCTCCCAGTTCACTGGCCTCCCAGGTACACCCCTGGCCTCCCAGGTACACCTCCGATAGTCACCATTACACCTCTTACACTCCCAGGTTCTCCTCTGGCACTCCTGGTTCTCTGACACTCCCAGGTACCTCTAACACTCCTGGTACACCTTGACCTCCAGGTACATCCGACCTCCCAGGTACACCTCCGACATTCCCAATGCCTCCGATGCCTCCCAGGTACCTCTGGCCTCCCAGGTACACCGCTGGCCTCCCGTGCCTCTCCTGACCTCCTGGTACACCTCTGACACTCCCAGGTACACCTCTGACACTCCCTGGTACACCTCTGACACTCCCAGGTACCTCTTACACTCCTTTGTTCTCTTCTGCCTCCCAGGTACACCTCAGACCTCCCAGGTACACGTCAGGCACTCCCATTACACCTCTCCCACTCCCAGGTACCTCCACTCCCAGGTACACCTCTGGCCTCCCAGGTACACCTCGGCCTCCCAGGCTCCTCTGGCCTCCCCTTTTACCTCTGGCCTCCCAGGTACTCCTCTGACACTCCCTGGTACCTCTGACACTCCCTGGTACACCTCTGACACTCCCTGGTTCTCTCTGACACTCCAGGTACCTCAGACACTCCCAGGTACCTCAGATACTCCCCAGCTATACCTCTGACACTCCTAGGTGCTCCTGACACTCCTGGTACACCTCCGATACTCACAGTTACCTCCAGACCTCCTCAATTCACCTCTGATACTCCCTGGTTCACTACACTCTCCCTGGTACATCTGACCTCCCAGACATCCTCTGGCCTCCAAGTGCCTCTTACACTCCATTGTTCTCTGACACTGCCAGTATACCTCTCAGCCTCCCAGTGTACTCCTCCGAACCTCCCAGGTACCTTTGACACTCCCAGGTACTCCTCTGACTTGCTCCCCTATTTAGCCTCCCAGGCCTACTCTGCTGCTCCCTGGTACACCTCTGACACTCCCAGGTACACCTCTGACACTCCCAGGTACTCCTCTGACACTCCCAGGTACACCTCTGGCCTCCCAGGTACCTGACTGACTCTCCCAAGTACACCTCTGACACTGCCAGATACACCTCCGACACTCCCAGTTACACCTGACACTCCCAGGTACACCTGTGATACTCCCAGGTAGCTCAGACACTCCCAGGTACACCTCAGATGCTCCCAGGTGCACCTGGCACTCCCTCAGATACTCCCAGGTACACCTCAGACACTCCCAGGTGCACCTCTGACACTCCCAGGCTACACCTCTGACAATCCCTGGTACACCTCAGACACTCCCAGGTACACTGCACACTCCCATGTGCACGTTGAAACTCCCAGGTACACCTCCGACCTCCCAGGTACACCTCCGACACTCCCAGGTACACTTCTCACACTCCCAGGTACACCTCTGACACTCCAGGTACCTCTGACACTCCCAGGTACACCTCTGACTCCCAGGTACTCACTGCCACTCCCAGGTACACCTGTGATACTCCCAGGTACAGCTCAGACACTCCCAGGTACACCTCGGATGCTCCTAGGTGCACCTGTGACACCTCCAAGTGCACCGCTGACACTCCCAGGTACACCTCTGACACTCCCAGGTACACCTATGACACTCCAGGTACACCTCTGACACTCCCATGCACCTCCGTGCTCTCGGTACCTCCGATACTCCCAGTTACACCTCAGGCACTCCCTGGTTCACCTCTGACCCTCTCTGGTTCACCTATGATACTCCCTGGTACACCACTGACACTCCCAGGTGCACCCTCTGATCCTCCCAGGTACCTCCGACACTCCCAGTACACCTCAGATACTCCCAGAACACCTCTGACACTCCCAGGTACTCCTCTGACCTCCTGGTACACCTCCTGACACTCCAGGTACACCTCTGACACTCCGAGTTACACTTCTGACACTCCCAGGTGCACCTCTGCACTCCCAGGTACACCTTAGACACTCCCAGGAACACCACTAACACTCCCAGGTACTCCTCTGACACTCCCAGGTACACCTCAGACGCTCCCAGGTACACCCCAGACACTCCCAGGTACTCCTCTGACCTCTAGGTACCTCAGACACTCCAGGAACACCTCCGGCTCTCCCAGGTACTCTCTGTCCTCCTAGGTACACCTCAGACGCTTCCAGGTACACCCCAGACACTCCGTGGTACATATCTGAACTCCCAAGTACCTCTGACACTCCCAGGTACACCTCTGACACTCTCAGGAACACCTCCGACACTCCCAGGTACACCTCTGACACTCCTAGGTACTCTGACCTCCCAGGTACACCACTGACACTCCCAGGTACACCTCTGATACTCGCAGGTATGTCTCTGATCCTCCCAGTTACACCTCGCTCCCAGTTACCCTGACACCCCAGGTACACCTGACCTCCCAGATACCTCTGATACTCCCAGGTACACCTCCCGGCACTCCCTGGTACACCTCTGACCTCCCAGGTACACCTCTTTCACTCCCTCTTTTCTCTGACACTCCCAGGTACCTCAGACACTCCCAGGTACACAGGCACTCCCAGATACACCTCTCCCTCCCAGGTACACCTTTGACACTCCCAGGTACACCTCTGTCACTCCCAGGTACACCTCTGACAGCTCCGCGTGCTCCTCTGACTCCCTGGTACCTCTGACACTCCCTGGTTCTCTCTGACACTCCGTACCTCAGACACTCCCAGGTACCTCAGTCACTGCCAGGTATGCCTCCTGACACTCCGGGCCACCTATCAACACTCCCAGGTACACCTCTGACCTCCCAGGTACACATCCGACACTCCCAGGTACACCTCCGATACTCCCAGGTACACCTCAGCACTCCCAGTACACCTCCGTTGCTCCCAGTACCTCCGATACTCCCAGGTACACCTCAGGCTCCTGGTTCACCTCTGACACTCCCAGGTACACCTCTGACACTCCCAGGTACACCTCTGTCACCAGGTACCCCCTGACACTCCCAGGCACTCCTCTGACACTCCCAGGTACTCCTCTGAGCTCCCAGGTACACCTCTGACACTCCCAGGTACACCCCTGACACTCCCAGGTACTCCTCTGACACTCTCAGGTACTCCTCTGACACTCTCAGGAACACCTCCGACCTCCCAGGTACACCTCAGACACTCCCAGGTACACCTCAGACACTGCCAGGTACACCTCTGACACACCCAGGTACACCTCTGACACTCCCAGGTACACCTCTGACCTCCCAGGTACACATCCGACACTCCCAGGTACACCTCGTGCTGTTCACACCTCAAACTCCCAGGTACACCTCCGTTACTCCCAGGTACACCTCCCGTCTCCCAGGTACACCTCAGACACTCCTGGTTCACCTCTGGCCTCCCAGGTACACCTCTGACCTCCCAGGTACACCTCTGACACACACAGGTACACCACCTCCCAGGTACTCTCTCCAGGTACTCACCCAGCCTCCCAGGTACACCTCTGGCACTCCCAGGTACACCCTGACACTCCCAGGTACTCCTCTGACACTCTCAGGTACTCCTTGACACTCTCAGGAACCCTCCGACACTCCCAGGTACACCTCTGACCTCCCAGGTACACCTCTGACACTCCCAGGTACACCACTGACTCTCCCAGGTACACCTCTATACTAGCAGGTATATCTCTGACACTCCCAGTTACACCTCCGACACTCCCAGTTACACCTGACACTCCCAGGTACACCTGACACTCCCAGACCATGCTCCCAGGTACACCTCTGACACTCCCAGGTGCAACCGATACTCCCAGGTACACCTCGATAGTCCCAGGTACACCTCCGACACTCCCAGTGCCCTCCGATACTCCCAGGTACACCTCTGACCTCCCAGGTACACCGCCGACCTCCCGGCCTCCTCTGACTCCTGGTTACACCTCTGACACTCCCAGGTACACCTCTGACACTCCCTGGTTCTCTCCTCTGACACTCCCAGGTACACCTCAGACACTCGGTACACCTCAGACACTCCCAGGTACACCTCTCACACTCCCAGTTACACCTCTCACACTCCCAGGTACACCTCTCCTCCCAGGTACACCTCTGGCACTCCAGGTACTCATCTGACCTCCTGTTACACCTCTGACACTCCCACGTACACCTCTGACACTCCCTGGTACACCTCTGACACTCCTGGTACACCTCTGACCTCCCTGGTTCTCCTCTGACACTCTCTAGTACACCTCAGATCTCCCAGGTACATCAACACTCCCAGGTACACCTCTGACACTCCCAGGCTACCTCTGACAATCCTGGTACACCTCAGACACTCCCAGGTACCTGCTGACACTCCCATGCGTCTGAAACTCCCAGGTACCTCGACACTCCCAGGTACCTCCGACCTCCCAGGTACACTTCTCACCTCCCAGGTACACCTCTGACACTCCCAGGTACCTCTGACACTCCCAGGTACACCTCTGACACTCCCAGGTACTCCACTGACATTCCCTGGTACACCTCTGATACTCCCAGGTACACCTCCGACACTCCCAAGATACACCTACGATACTCCCAGGTACACCTCAGACCTCAGGTACACCTCTGTTACTCCCAGGTACCTCCGATACTCCCAGGTACACCTCAGACACTCCTGGTAAACCTCCTGACCTCCCAGGTGCACACCCTGTGCGTGCTCCTCTGACACTCTCGGTATCCTCTGCACTCTCCCAGGTACACCTCTGACACTCCCAGGCACTCCTCTGACACTACCTGGTACACCTCTGACCTCCCAGCTACTCCTCTGGCACTCCCTGGTACACCTCTGACCTCCCAGGTACACCTCCGCACTCCCAGGTACACCTCCGGTACTCCCAGGTACACCTCTGACATTCCCAGGTACACCATGACCTCCCAGGTACTCCTCTGACACTCCCTGGCTACCTCTGGCCTCCCTCATACACCTCTGACACTCCCAGGTACACCTCTTACACTCCCTGGTTCTCCTCCTGACACTCCCAGGTACACCTCAGACACTCCCAGGTACACCTCAGACACTCCAGGTACACCTCTCCTTATCCCAGTTACACCTCTCACACTCCCAGGTACCTCTCACACTCCCAGGTACACCTCTGGCTACTCCCAGGTACTCTCTATGCCTCCCTGTTAAACCTCTCACACTCCCCTTTACCTCCAGCACTCCCAGCCTCTACTCCTGGTACACCTCTGACCTCCCTGGTTCTCCTCTGACCTCTCCATGCCTCAGGCTACTCCCGTGCACCTCTCCTCCCAGTACCTCACACTCCCAGCTACTGGGCCTGGCTCTTACCCGGCCTCCTTTCCACCTCTGACCTCCCCGGTACCTCTGACACTCTGGTTCTCCTCTGACACTCTCGTACATCTCAGATACTCCAGTTACACCTCAGACCTCCCAGGCCTCTAGCCTCCCAGGCTGCCTCCAAGCCTCCTGGTACCTCAGACCTCCCAGGTACACTGCTGTGCTCCATGTACGTCTGACTCTCCCAGGTACCTCCGACCTCCCCGGGTACACTTCTCCACACTCCCAGGTACACCTCTGACCTCCCAGGTACACCTCTGACACTCCCAGGTACACCTCTGACACTCCCAGGTACTCCACTGCATTCCCTGGTACACCTCTGGATACTCCCAGGTACACCTCCATTACTCCCAGGTACACCTCCGATACTCCCAGGCCTCAGACACTCCCAGGTACCTCCGTTACTCCCAGGTACACCTCCAGCTCCCAGGTACACCTCTGGCACTCCCAGGTACTCCTCTGACACTCCCAGGTACACCTCTGCCTACTCCCAGGTACTCCTCTGACACTACCTGGTACCTCTGACCTCCCAGGTACTCCTCTAGCACTCCCAGTACCTCTGACACTCCCAGGTACACCTCTGACACTCAGGTACACCTCGTACTCCCAGGTACCTCTGACACTCCCAGTGCACCTCTGACACTCCCAGGTACTCTCCTGACACTCCCTGGTACACCTCTGACACTCCCAGGTACACCTCTGACACTCCCTCGTACACCTCTGACACTCCCAGGTACACCTCTTACACTCCCTGGTTCTCCTTGACCTCCCAGGTACACCTCAGACACTCCAGGTACACCTCAGACACTCCCAGGTACCTCTGACACTCCCAGGTACACCCCTGACACTCCCAGGTACTCCTCTGACCTCCCAGGTACTCCTCTGACCTCCTAGGTACCTCTGGCACACTCCCGTGCTCCACTGACCTCCCAGGTACACCTCTGACACTCCTAGGTACACCTCTCACCCCAGGTACACTCCCGTCTCCCAAGTACCTCCGTGCTCACAGATACACCTCAGGCCTCCCCGTTCACCTCCTGATCTCCCGAGTTACTGCACACTCCTGGTACCTCTGGCCTCCCAGGTACACCTCTGACACTCCCAGGTACACCTCTTGCTCCCTGGTTCTCCTCTGACACTGCCAGGTACACCTCAGACACTCCAGGAACACCTCCAGACACTCCCAGGTACACCTCTGACACTCCCAGGTACACCTCTGAGCTCCCACCTCAGACACTCCCAGTTCACCTCTGATACTCCCTGGTTCACCTCTGACACTCCCTGGTACACCTCAGACACTCCCAGGTACACCTCTGACACTCCCAAGTACATTGACACGCCCAGGTACACTTGTGACACTCCCTGGTACACCTCAGACACTCCCAGGTACACCTCCGACACTCCCAGGTACACTTCTCACACTTCCAGGTACACCTCTGATACTCCCAGGTGCACCTCTGACACTCCCAGGTACACCTCTGACCTCCCAGGTACTCCCACTGACATTCCTGGTACACCTCTGACCTCCCAGGTACACCTCCGACACTCCCAGGTACACCTCCGATACTCTCAGGTACCTCCGTTACTCCCAGGTACACCTCCGTCTCCCAGGTACACCTCAGACACTCCTGGTAAACCTCTGACACTCCCAGGTACACCCTGACACTCCCAGGTACTCCTCTGCACCTCCCAGGTACTCCTCTGACACTCCCAGGTACACCTCTGACCTCCCAGGTCTCCCCTGACACTACCTGGTCACCTCTGACCTCCCAGGTACTCCTCTGGCACTCCTGGTACAACTCTGACAATCCCAGGTACACCTCCGGCCTCCCAGGTACACCTCCGATACTCCCAGGTACCTCTGAACTCCCAGTACCGCTGACACTCCAGGTACTCCTCTGACACTCCCTGGTACCCCTCTGACTCCCAGGTACACCTCAGCACTCCCTCGTACACCTCTGACACTCACAGGTACACCTCTTACACACCCTGGTTCTCTCTGTTCCAGGTACACCTCAGACACTCCCAGGTACACCTCAGACACTCCCAGGTACACCTCTCACACTCCCAGTTCACCTCTCACACTCCCAGGTACACCTCTCACACCCAGGTACACCTTTGGCCTCCCAGGTACTCCTCTGACAGCTCCTGTTACACCTCTGACCTCCCCATGCACCTCTGACCTCCCTGGTACCTCCTGACACTCCTGGTACACCTCTGACACTCCCTGGTTTCTCCTCTGACACTCTAGAGTACACCTCAGATACTCCCAGGTACACCTCAGGCACTCCCAGGTACACCTCTGACACTCCCAAGCTACCTCTGACACTCCTGGGACACCTCAGGCCACTGCCAGGTACCTCAGACACTCCCAGGTACACCTCTGAGCACTCCCAGGTACACCTCTGACCTCCCAGGTACACCTCTGACCTCCCAGGTACACCTCTGAGCACTCCAGGAACACCCCCAGCACTCCAGGTACTCTCTGACACTCCCAGGTGCTCTCTGACACTCCCAGGTACACCTCTGTGCACTCCCAGGTACTCCCTGACACTCCCTGGTACACCTCTCAGCCTCCTAGGTACACCTCTGTTCACCTGGTACACCTCTAACTCCCAGGTACTCCTCTGGCACTCCCTGGTACAACTCTGACAATCCCAGGTACACCTCCGACACTCCCAGGTACACCTCCGATACTCCCAGGTACACCTCTGACCTCCCAGGTACACCGCTGACACTCCCAGGTACTCATCTGACACTCCCTGGTGCCCTCTGACCTCCCAGGTACACCTCAGGCACTCCCTCGTACACCTCTGGCCTCCACAGGTACACCTCTTACACACCCTGGTTTCTCTCTGACACTTCCAGGTACACCTCAGGCCTCCAGGTACACCTCAGGCACTCCCAGGCCCACCTCTCACTCCCAGTGCCACCTCTCACACTCCCAGGTACACCTCTCGCCCTCCCAGGTACACCTCTCACCTCCCAGGTACTCTCTGGCTCTCCCTGTTACACCTCGGCATTCCCCGTGCACCTCTGACACTCCCTGGTACACCTCTTGACACTCCCTGGTACCTCTGACACTCCTGGTTCTCTCTGACACTCTCAGTACACCTCCAGAATACTCCCAGGTACACCTCCAGGCTGCTCCCAGGTACACCTCTGACACTCCCAGGCTACACCTCTGACACTCCTGGTACACCTCAGACACTGCCAGGTACCTCAGACACTCCCAGTACACCTCCTGACTCTCCCAGGTACACCTCTACACTCCCAGGTGCACTTCTGACACTCCCAGGTACCTCTGACACTCCGGGAACACCCTGACACTCCCAGGCCTCCTCTGACCTCCAGGTACTCCTCTGACCTCCCAGGTACACCTCTGGCCTCCAGGTACTCCTGACACTCCCTGGTACACCTCTGACACTCCCAGTACACCTCTCACACTCCCAGGTACACATCGTGCTCCCAAGTACACCTCCTATCAGTGTACACCTCAGACACTCCCAGTTCATCTCTGATACTCCCTGGTTCCTGCTGACACTCCCTGGTACACCTCCAGCCTCCCAGGTACACCTCTGACCTCCCAGGTACACCTCTTACACTCCTGGTTCTCCTCTGACACTGCCAGGTACACCTCCGACTCTCCCAGGTACCTCCCGACACTCCCAGGTACACTTCTCACACTCCCAGGTACACCTCCTAGCCTCCCAGGTACACCTCCTGACACTCCAGGTACACCTCTGACACTCCAGGTACTCACTGACTTCCCTGGTACCTCCTCCCAGGTACACCTCCGGCTCCCAGAATACCTGTGATACTCCCAGGTACACCTCAGACACTCCCAGGTACACCACTTGACACTCCCAGGTACTCCTCTGACCTCCCTGGTACACCACCACTCCTGGTTCTCCTCTGACACTCCCAGGTACCTCAGGCACTCCCAGGTACACCTCCAGCTCCCAGTTCTCTGATACTCCTGGTTCACCTCTGCTGCTCCTGGTACACCTAAACACTCCCAGGTCACCTCCCATGCTCCCAGGTACACCTCTTACACTCCCTGGTTCTCCTCTGACACTGCTAGGTACACCTCCGACACTCCCAGGTACACCTCCGACACTCCCAGGTACACCTCCGGCCTCCCAGGTACACTTCTCACACTCCCAGGTACACCTCTGACCTCCCAGGTACACCTCTGACACTCCCAGGTACACCTCCTGACACTCCCAGGTACTCCTCTGATACTCCTGTTAAACCTCTGGCACTCCCGTACACCTCTGACACTCCTGGTACACCTCTACACTCTAATTTCCTCTGACCTCCCTGGTTCTCCTCTGACACTCTCAAGCCACCTCAGATCTCCCAGGTCACCTCTCACACTCCCAGTTACACTCTCACACTCCCATTGCACCTCTCACACTACCAGGTACACCTCTGACACTGCCAGGTACTCCTCTGGCACTCCCTGGTACACCTCCGAGCACTCCCTGGTACACCTCTGACACTCCTGGTTCTCCTCTGACACTCTCAAGTACACCTCAGATACTCCCAGTTACACCTCAGACACTCCCAGGTACACCTCTGACACTCCCAGGCTACCTCTGACCTCCCTGGTACCTCAGACGCTCCCAGGTACACTGCTGACACTCCCATATACGTCTGACTCTCCCAGGTACACCTCCATTGCTCCCAGGTACACTTCTCTGCTCCCAGGTACCTTCTGACACTCCCAGGTATAACTCTCTGACCTCCCAGGTACACCTCTGACACTCCCAGGTACTTTACTGACATTCCCTGGTTTGCCTCTGACACTCCCAGGTACACCTCCCGACACTCCAGGTACCTCCCACGTGCTCCCAGGTACCTCAGACACTCCCAGGTTACACCTCCGTTACTCCCAGGTACACCTCCGATGCTCCCAGGTCACACCTCAGACACTCCCTGTGGCTCCTCTGGCCTCCCAGGTACACCGCCTCCCAGGTACTCCTCTGGCACTCCGGGTACTCCTCTGACACTCCCAGGTACACCTCTGACACTCCCAGGTACTCCTCTGACACTACCTGGTACACCTCTCACCTCCCAGGTCTCCTCTGGCACTCCCAGGTACACCTCTGACACTCCCAGGTACACCTCCAGCCTCCCAGGTACACCTCCGATACTCCCAGGTACACCTCCTGACACTCCCAGGTACCCGCCTGACCTCCCAGGTACTTCTCTGACACTCCTGGTACACCTCCTGACACTCCCAGGTACACCTCTGACCTCCCTCATGCCTCTGACACTCCCAGGTACACCTCTTACACTCCTGGTTCTCCTTTGACTCTCCCAGGTACACCTCAGACACTCCCAGGTACCTCAGGCACTCCCAGGTACACCTCTGTGCTCCCAGGTACACCCCTGACACTCCCAGGTACTCCTCTGACACTCCCAGGTGCTCCTCTGACCTCCCAGGTACACCTCTGGCTGCTCCCAGGTCTCCACTGACACTCTCAGGTACACCTCTGCACTCCCTAGGTGCCTCTCACACACCCCCAGTACACATCCGTGCTCCCAGTGCACCTCCGTGCTCACAGATACACCTCAGACACTCCCAGTTCACCTCTGATACTCCCTGGTTCACTGCTGACACTCCTGGTACACATATGACCTCCCAGGTACACCTCTGACACTCCCAGGTACACCTCTTACACTCCTGGTTTCTCCTCTGACACTGCCAGGTACACCTCAGACACTCAGAACACCTCAACACTCCCAGGTACACCTCTGACTCTCCTAGGTACCCTCAGGCACTCCCAGGTACACCTCAGACACTCCCAGTTCACCTCCTGATACTCCTGGTTGCCTCTGACACTCCTGGTACCTCTAGACTCCCAGGTACACCTCTGGCACTCCCAAGTACACGCTTCATTGCCCAGGCCTGGCTCCCTGGTACACCTCAGACACTCCCAGGTACACCTCCGACACTCCCAGGTACACTTCTCACCTCACAGGTACACCTCTGATACTCCCAGGTGCACCTCTGACACTCCCAGGTGCCTCTGACACTCCAGGTACTCCACTGTTCCCTGGTACACCCTCTGACATCCCAGGTACCTCCGACACTCCGGTACACCTCCCGTGCTCCCAGGTACACCTCCGTTGCTCCCAGGTACTCCTCCGATACTCCCAGGTACACCTCAGATACTCCCAGGTACCTCAGACACTCCCAGGTACACCCCTGACACTCCCAGGCTACACCTCTGACACTCCTGGTACACCTCCAGACACTCCCAGGTACCTCGGCCGCTCCCAGGTACACCTCTGACACTCCCAGGTACCTCTGGCCTCCCAGGTACACTTCTGGCACTCCCAGGTACACCTCTGACCTCCAGGGAACACCCTGACATCCCAGGTACTCTCTGACACTCCCAGGTACTCCTCTGACACTCCCAGGTACACCTCCTGACACTCCCAGGTACTCCACTGACCTCCTGGTTGCACCTCTGACACTCCCTGGGTCACCTCTCACCTCCCGGTACACATCCCGTGCTCCCAAGTACACCTCCGATACTCACAGGTACCTCAGACACTCCAGATTACCTCTGATACTCCTGGTTCACTGCTGACACTCCCTGGTACACCTTTGACACTCCGGGTACACCTCCGAGCACTCCAGGTACACCTCTTACCTCCTGGTTCTCCTCTGACACTGCTAGGTACACCTCCGGCTGCTCCAGGCCTCCCGACACTCCCAGGTACCTTCTCACCTCCCAGGTACACCTCTGGCCTCCCAGGTACACCTCTCAGCTCCCAGTACACCTCTGACCTCCCAGGTACTCATGACATTCCCTGGTACACCTCTGACTTCACTCACCTCCATTGCTCCCAGATACCTACGATACTCCCAGGTACACCTCAGACACTCGGTACACCTCCGTTACTCCCAGGTACACCTCTGATCTCCCAGGTACACCTCTGACACTCCCAGGTACCCCAGGCACTCCCAGGTACTCCTCTGACACTCCCAGGTACTCTCCTCAGCACTCCCAGGTACCTCTCTGACCTCCCAGGTACTCCACTGACACTCCCAGGTGCCTCTGACACTCCTGGGTGCACCTCTCACACCCCCAGGTACATCCGATACTCTGATACACCCGTGCTCACGAACACACCTCAGACACTCCCAGTTCACCTCTGATACTCCTGGTTCCTCACAGCACTCTGGTACACCTCTGACACTCCCAGTACACCTCCTAACACTCCCAGTTTCACCTCTTGCCTCCTGGTTCTCCTCTGACACTGCCGTGCCTAATCCTCCCACCTCAGACCTCCAGGCACCTCTGACACTCCCAGGTGCACCTCTGGCACTCCGTACACCTCAGGCACTCCCAGTTCACCTCTGTACTCCCTGTTTCACCTCCCCAACTCCCTGGTACACCTCAGGCCTCCCAGGTACACCTCTGACACTCCCAAGTACACCGCCTTCTGGCTTGCCCAAGGTACACTTGTGACACTCCCTGGTACACCTCAGACACTCCCAGGTACACCTCCGACACTCCCAGGTACACTTCTCACACTTACAGGTACACCTCTGATGCTCCAGGTGCACTCACCAGGCCTCCCAGGTACACTCTGACCTCCCAGGTGCTCCTGACATTCCTGGTACACCTCTGACACTCCCAGGTACGCCTCCGACACTCCCAGGTACACCTCCGATGCTCCCAGGTACACCTCCGTTACTCCCCTCCGTCTCCCAGGTACACCTCAGACACTCCCTGGTAAACCTCTGGACCTCCCAGGTACCCCTGACACTCCCAGGTACTCTCCTGACCTCCCAGGTACTCCTCTGACCTCCCAGGTACACCTCTGACACTCCCAGTGCTCCTCTGACACTACCTGGTACACCTCTGGCTTCCTCAGGTACTCCTCTGAGCACTCCTGGTACCTCTGACAATCCCAGGTACACAGCAATACGTAACTTC
>NW_024757264.1:0-21901 GCF_018991925.1 Homarus americanus
GACCAGGGGACTTTTTTATACTCCACCAGGGACTTTGTTATACTCGATCAGGGGATATGTTATACTCGATCAGGGGACTTTGTTATACTCGGTTCAGGGGACTTTGTTATACTCGAATAGTGGGCTTTGTTATACTAGGATCAGGGAATTTGTTATACTCGATCAGGGGACTTTGTCTTACTCGATCAGGGCCCTTTGTTATATTCGACCAGGTGACTTTGTTGGAATCGATCAGGGGACTTTGCTATACTCGACCAGGGGATTTTATTATACTCTATCAGGGGACTTTGTTATACTCGACCAGGGGACTTTTTTATACTTGACCAATGGACTTTGTTATACTCGATGAGGCGCCTTTGTTATACTCGATTAGAAAACTTTGTGGTACTCGACCAGGGGATTTTGTTTTACTCCACCAGGGACTTTGTTATACTCGATCAGGGGATATGTTATACTCGATCAGGGGACTTTGTTATACTCGGTTCAGGGGACTTTGTTATACTCGTCTAGTGGGCTTTGTTATACTCGTCTAGTGGGCTTTGTTATACTAGGATCAGGGAATTTGTTATACTCGATCAGGGGACTTTGTTATACTCGATGAGGGGCCTTTGTTATACTTGATCAGGGGCCTTTTGTTATTCTCGATTAGGGGCCTTTTTCAGACTCGATCACGGGCCTTTGTTATACTCAATCAGGGGACTTTGTTATACTCGAGCAAGGGGGCTTTGTTATACTCGATCATGGGACTTTGTTATACTCGTCTAGTGGGCTTTTTTATACTAGGATCAGGGAATTTGTTATACTCGATCAGGGGACTTTGTTATACTCGATGAGGGGCCTTTGTTATACTTGATGAGGGGCCTTTTGTTATTCTAGATCAGGGGACTTTGTTATACTCGATTAGGGGCCTTTTTCAGACTCGATCACGGGCCTTTGTTATATTCAATCAGGGGACTTTGTTATACTCGAGCAAGGGGGCTTTGTTATACTCGATCAGGGGACTTTGTTATACTCGATCAGGAGGCTTTGTTATACTCGATCAGGGGACTTTGCTATACTCGACCAGGGGGCTTTGTTATACTCGATCAGGGGACTTTGTTATACTCGATCAGGGGACTTTCTCTTACTCGATCAGGGCCCTTTGCTATACTCGGCCATGGGACTTTGTTATAATCGATCTGGGGACGTTGTTATACTGGGCCAGGAGACTTTGTTATACTCGATCAGGGGATATGTTATATTCGATCAGCGTCTTTGTTATACTGGGCCAGGGGACTTTTTTATACTCGATCAGCGGACTTTTTTATACTGGACCAGGGGACTTTTTTATACTCGATCAGGGGACTTTGTTATACTTGTTCAGGGGACTTTTGTTATACTCGATCAGGGGACTTTGTTATACTGGACCAGGGGACTTTGTTATACTCGATTAGGGACTTTGTTATACTCGGTCAGGGAACTTTGTTATACTCGTCCAGGAGGCTTTCTTATACTCGGTCATGGGACTTTGTTATACTCAATCAGGCGACTTTTTCTTACTCGATCAGGGCCCTTTGCTATACTCGACCAGGGGACTTTGTTATAATCGATCAGAGGAATTTGTTATGCTCGATATGGGGACTTTGTTATACTGGGCCAGGGGACTTTTTTATATTCGATCAGCGGACTTTGTTATACTGGACCATGGGACTTTTTTATACTCGATCAGGGCAGTTTTGTTATACTCGATTAGGGGACTTTGTTATACTCGACCAGGGGCCTTTGTTATACTCGATGAGGCGCCTTTGTTATACTCGATCTGGGGACTTTATTATACTGGACCAGGGGACTTTGTTATACTCGATGAGGGGACTTTGTTATACTCGACCAGAGGACATTGTTATTCTCGATCATGGGATATGTTTTACTCGATCAGGGGACTTTGTTATACTTGATTAGGGGACTTTGTTATACTCGATCAGGGGACTTTGTTATACTCGATCAGAGGGCTTTGTTATACTCGATCAGGGGATATGTTATACTCGATTAGGGGACTTTGTTATACTCGGTTCAGCGGACTTTGTTATACTTGTCCAGTGGGCTTTGTTATATTAGGATCAGGGGACTTTGTTTTACTCGATCAGGGGACTTTGTCTTTCTCGATCAGGGCCCTTTGTTATACTCGACCAGGGGACTTTGTTATAATAAATCAGGGGACTTTGTTATGCTCAATCTGGGGACTTTGTTATACTGGGCCAGGATACGTTGTTATACTCGATCAGGGGATATGTTATACTAGATCAGGGGACTTTGTTATACTCGACCAGGGGACTTTGTTATACTCGATCAGGGAAATTTGTTATACTCGGTCAGGGGACTTTGTTATACTCGTCCAGGGGGCTTTGTTATACTAGGACCAGGGGACTTTGTTATTCTCGACCAGGGGACTTTGTTATACTCGCCCAGAGGCCTTTGTTATACTCGGTCAGGGGACTTTGTTATAATCGATAAGGAGACTTTGTTATACTCGATTCGGTGGAAATGTTATACTCGATCAGGGGACTTTGTTATACTCGACCAGGGGACTTTGTTATACTCAATCAGTGGACATTGTTATACTCGATCAGGGGACTTTTTATACTCGTCCAGGGAGCTTTGTTATACTAGGATCAGGGGACTTTGTTATGCTCGATCTGGGGACTTTGTTATACTAGGCCAGGAGACGTTGTTTTACTCGATCAGGAGGCTTTGTTATACTCGATCAGGGGACTTTGTTATACTCGACCAGGGGACTTTTTTATACCTGACCAATGGACGTTGTTATACTCGATGAGGGGCCTTTGTTATACTCGATCTAGGGACTTTGTTATACTCGAGAAGTGGACTTTGTTATACTCGTTCAGGGGACTTATTTATACTCGACCAGAGGAGTTTGTTTTACTCGATTAGGGGATATGTTATACTCGATCAGGGGATTTTGTTATACTGAACCAGAGGACTTTGCTATACTCGATCAAGGGATATGTTATATTCGATCAAGGGTCTTTGTTATACTGGGCCAGGGGACTTTTTTATACTCGATCAGCGGATTTTGTTATACTGGACCAGGGGACTTTTTTATGCTCGATCAGGGGACTTTTGTTATATTCGATCAGGGGACTTTGTTATACTGGACCAGGGGACTTTGTTATACTCGATCATGGACTTTGTTATACTCGGTCAGGGGACTTTGTTATATTCGTCCAGGGGGCTTTGTTATACTCGGTCAGGGGACTTTGTTATACTCGATCAGGGGACTTTTTCTTACTCGATCAGGGCCCTTTGTTATACTCGGTCAGGGGACTTTGTTATGCTCGATATGGGGACTTTGTTATACTCGTCTAGTGGGCTTTGTTATACTAGGATCAGGGAATTTGTTATACTCGATGAGGGGACTTTGTCTTACTCGATCAGGGCCCTTTGGAATATTCGACCTGGTGACTTTGTTGTAATCGATCAGAGGAATTTGTTATGCTCGATCTGGGGACTTTGTTATACTCGATAAAGGGTCTTTGTTATTCTTGACCAGAGACCTTTGTTATACTCAGTCAGGGACTATGTTATAATCGATCCGGGGACTTTGTTATGCTCGATCTGGGACTTTGTTATACTGGGTCAGGAGACTTTGTTATACTCGATCATGGGATATGTTATACTCGATCAGGGGCTTTGTTATACTGGACCAGGGGACTTTGTTATACTCGATCAGGGACTTTGTTATACTCGATCAGGGGAATTTGTTATACTCGTCCAGGGGGCTTTGTTATACTCGATCAGGGGACTTTGTTATACTCGATCAGGGGACTTTCTCTTACTCGATCAGGGCCCTTTGCTATACTCGACCAGGGGACTTTGTTATAATCGATCTGGGGACGTTGTTATACTGGGCCAGGAGACTTTGTTATACTCGATCAGGGGATATGTATATTCGATCAGGGGTCTTTGTTATACTGGGCCAGGGGACTTTTTTATACTACTCGATCAGCGGACTTTTTTATACTGGACCAGGAGACTTTTTTATACTCGATCAGGGGACTTTGTTATACTCGTTCCGGGGACTTTTGTTATACTCGATCAGGGGACTTTGTTATACTGGACCAGGGGACTTTGTTATACTCGATCAGGGACTTTGTTATACTCGGTCAGGGGACTTTGTTATACTCGTCCAGGAGGCTTTCTTATACTCGGTCATGGGACTTTGTTATACTCAATCAGGCGACTTTTTCTTACTCGATCAGGGCCCTTTGCTATACTCGACCAGGGGACTTTGTTATAATCGATCAGAGGAATTTGTTATGCTCGATATGGGGACTTTGTTATACTGGGCCAGGGGAATTTTTTATATTCGATCAGCGGACTTTGTTATACTGGACCATGGGACTTTTTTATACTCGATCAGGGCAGTTTTGTTATACTCGATTAGGGGACTTTGTTATACTCGACCAGGGGCCTTTGTTATACTCGATGAGGGGCCTTTGTTATACTCGATCTGGGGACTTTATTATACTGGACCAGGGGACTTTGTTATACTCGATGAGGGGACTTTGTTATACTCGACCAGAGGACATTGTTATACTCGATCATGGGATATGTTTTACTCGATCAGGGGACTTTGTTATACTAGGATCAGGGGACTTTGTCTTACTCGATCAGGGGACTTTGCTATACTCGACCAGGGGACTTTGTTATACGATCAGGGGACTTTGTTATACTCGACCAGGGGACTTTTTTATACTTGACCAATTGACTTTGTTATACTCGATGAGGGGCCTTTGTTATACTCGATCTATACTCGGGACTTTGTTATACTCGAGAAGGGGACTTTGTTATACTCGATCAGGGGACTTTTTTATACTCGACCAGAGGACTTTGTTTTACTCGATCAGGGGATATGTTATACTCGATCAGGGGACTTTGTTATACTCGATCAGAGGGCTTTGTTATACTCGATCAGGGGATATGTTATACTCGATTAGGGGACTTTGTTATACTCGGTTCAGCGGACTTTGTTATACTTGTCCAGTGGGCTTTGTTATACTAGGATCAGGGGACTTTGTTTTACTCGATCAGGGGACTTTGTCTTTCTCGATCAGGGCCCTTTGTTATACTCGACCAGGGGACTTTGTTATGCTCAATCTGGGGACTTTGTTATACTGGGCCAGGATACGTTGTTATACTCGATCAGGGGATATGTTATACTCGATCAGGGGACTTTGTTATACTCGAGGGGACTTTGTTATACTCGATCAGGGGACTTTGTTATACTCGGTCAGGGGACTTTGTTATACTCGTCCAGGGGGCTTTGTTATACTAGGACCAGGGGACTTTGTTATTCTCGACCAGGGGACTTTGTTATACTCGCCCAGAGGCCTTTGTTATACTCGATTAGGGGACTTTGGATAAGGAGACTTTGTTATACTCGATTAGGTGGAAATGTTATACTCGATCAGGGGACTTTGTTATACTCGACCAGGGGACTTTGTTATACTCAATCAGTGGACATTGTTATACTCGATCAGGGGACTTTTTATACTCGTCCAGGGGGCTTTGTTATACTAGGATCAGGGGACTTTGTTATGCTCGATCTGGGGACTTTGTTATACTAGGCCAGGAGACGTTGTTTTACTCGATCAGGAGGCTTTGTTATACTCGATCAGGGGACTTTGTTATACTCGACCAGGGGACTTTTTTATACCTGACCAATGGACGTTGTTATACTCGATGAGGGGCCTTTGTTATACTCGATCTAGGGACTTTGTTATACTCGAGAAGTGGACTTTGTTATACTCGTTCAGGGGACTTATTTATACTCGACCAGAGGAGTTTGTTTTACTCGATTAGGGGATATGTTATACTCGATCAGGGGATTTTGTTATACTGAACCAGAGGACTTTGCTATACTCGATCAAGGGATATGTTATATTCGATCAAGGGTCTTTGTTATACTGGGCCAGGGGACTTTTTTATACTCGATCAGCGGATTTTGTTATACTGGACCAGGGGACTTTTTTATGCTCGATCAGGGGACTTTTGTTATATTCGATCAGGGGACTTTGTTATACTGGACCAGGGGACTTTGTTATACTCGATCATGGACTTTGTTATACTCGGTCAGGGGACTTTGTTATATTCGTCCAGGGGGCTTTGTTATACTCGGTCAGGGGACTTTGTTATACTCGATCAGGGGACTTTTTCTTACTCGATCAGGGCCCTTTGTTATACTCGGTCAGGGGACTTTGTTATGCTCAATATGGGGACTTTGTTATACTCGTCTAGTGGGCTTTGTTATACTAGGATCAGGGAATTTGTTATACTCGATGAGGGGACTTTGTCTTACTCGATCAGGGCCCTTTGGTATATTCGACCTGGTGACTTTGTTGTAATCGATCAGAGGAATTTGTTATGCTCGATTTGGGGACTTTGTTATACTCGATAAAGGGTCTTTTTTATACTTGACCAGAGGCCTTTGTTATACTCAGTCAGGGACTATGTTATAATCGATCCGGGGACTTTGTTATGCTCGATCTGGGACTTTGTTATACTGGGTCAGGAAACTTTGTTATACTCGATCATGGGATATGTTATACTCGATCAGGGGCTTTGTTATACTGGACCAGGGGACTTTGTTATACTCGATCAGGGACTTTGTTATACTCGATCAGGGGAATTTGTTATACTCGTCCAGGGGGCTTTATTATACTCGATCAGGGGACTTTGTTATACTCGATCAGGGGACTTTCTCTTACTCGATCAGGGCCCTTTGCTATACTCGACCAGGGGACTTTGTTATAATCGATCTGGGGACGTTGTTATACTGGGCCAGGAGACTTTGTTATACTCGATCAGGGGATATGATATATTCGATCAGGGGTCTTTGTTATACTGGGCCAGGGGACTTTTTTATACTCGATCAGCGGACTTTTTTATACTGGACCAGGAGACTTTTTTATACTCGATCAGGGGACTTTGTTATACTCGTTCCGGGGACTTTTGTTATACTCGATCAGGGGACTTTGTTATACTGGACCAGGGGACTTTGTTATACTCGATCAGGGACTTTGTTATACTCGGTCAGGGGACTTTGTTATACTCGTCCAGGAGGCTTTCTTATACTCGGTCATGGGACTTTGTTATACTCAATCAGGCGACTTTTTCTTACTCGATCAGGGCCCTTTGCTATACTCGACCAGGGGACTTTGTTATAATCGATCAGAGGAATTTGTTATGCTCGATATGGGGACTTTGTTATACTGGGCCAGGGGAATTTTTTATATTCGATCAGCGGACTTTGTTATACTGGACCATGGGACTTTTTTATACTCGATCAGGGCAGTTTTGTTATACTCGATTAGGGGACTTTGTTATACTCGACCAGGGGCCTTTGTTATACTCGATGAGGGGCCTTTGTTATACTCGATCTGGGGACTTTATTATACTGGACCAGGGGACTTTGTTATACTCGATGAGGGGACTTTGTTATACTCGACCAGAGGACATTGTTATACTCGATCATGGGATATGTTTTACTCGATCAGGGGACTTTGTTATACTAGGATCAGGGGACTTTGTCTTACTCGATCAGGGGACTTTGCTATACTCGACCAGGGGACTTTGTTATACTCGATCAGGGGACTTTGTTATACTCGACCAGGGGACTTTTTTATACTTGACCAATTGACTTTGTTATACTCGATGAGGGGCCTTTGTTATACTCGATCTAGGGACTTTGTTATACTCGAGAAGGGGACTTTGTTATACTCGATCAGGGGACTTTTTTATACTCGACCAGAGGACTTTGTTTTACTCGATCAGGGGATATGTTATAATCGATCAGGGGACTTTGTTATACTCAACCAGAGGTCTTTGCTATACTCGATCAGGGGATATGTTATACTCGATCAGGGGACTTTGTTATACTCAACCACAGGACTTTATTATACTCGATCAAGGGACTTTGTTATACTCAATCAGGGGTCTTTGTTAAACTCGATTAGGGGCCTTTGTTATGCTCAATGAGGGGGCTTTGTTATACTCGACCAGGGGACTTTGTTATACTCGATCAGGGAACATTATTATACTCGACCAGGGAACTTTTTTATATTTAATCAGGGGACTTTGTTATACTCGATCAGGGGAATTTGTTATACTCGATCAGGGGACTTTTTTATACTTGACCAATGGACTTTGTTATACTCGATGAGGGGCCTTTGTTATACTCGATCAGGGGAACATTTTATACTCGACCAGAGGACTTTGTTTTACGAGATCAGGGGATGTGTTATGCTCGATTAGGGGACATTGTTATACTCACCCAGAGGACTTTGTTATACTCGATTAGGGGACTTTGTTATACTCGACCAGGGGACTTTTTTATACTTGACCAATGGACTTTGTTATACTCGATGAGGGGCCTTTGTTATACTCGATCAGGGGAACATTTTATACTCGACCAGAGGACTTTGTTTTACGCGATCAGGGGATGTGTTATGCTCGATTAGGGGACATTGTTATACTCACCCAGAGGACTTTGTTATACTCGATTAAGGGACTTTGTTATACTCGACCAGGGGACTTTTTTATACTTGACCAATGGACTTTGTTATACTCGATGAGGGGCCTTTGTTATACTCGATCTAGGGACTTTGTTATACTCGAGAAGGGAACTTTGTTATACTCGATCAGAGGACTTTGTTATACTCGATCAGGGGATATGTTATACTCGATCAGTTGACTTTGTTATACTCGGTTCAGGGGACTTTATTATACTTGTCCAGTGGGCTTTGTTATACTAGGCTCAGGGGACTTTGTTTTACTCGATCAGAGGACTTTGTGTTACTCGATCAGGGCCCTTTGTTATACTCGTCCAGGGGACTTTGTTATAAAAAATCAGGGGACTTTGTTATGCTCGATCTGGGGACTTTGTTATACTGGGCCAGGATACGTTGTTATACTCGATCAGGGGATATGTTATACTCGATCAGGGGACTTTGTTATATTTTACCAGGGGACTTTGTTATACTCGATAAGGGGACTTTGTTATACTCAATCAGTGGACTTTGTTATACTCGTCCAGGTGGCTTTGTTATACAAGGATCAGGGGACTTTGTTATTCTCGACCAGGGGACTTTATTATACTCGCCTAGAGGCCTTTGTTATACTCGATCAGGGGATTTTGTTATTATCGATCAGGGGACTTTGTTATACTCGATCAGGGGACTTTGTTATACTGGACCAGTGGACTTTGTTATACTCGATCAGGGGACTTTGTTATACTCGATCAGGGGACTTTCTTATACTCGTCCAGGGATCTTTGTTATACTATGATCAGGGGATATGTTATACTCGATCAGGGGACTTTGTCTTTCTCGATCAGGGCCCTTTGTTATACTCGACCAGGGGACTTTGGTATAATAAATCAGGGGACTTTGTTATGCTCGATCTGGGGACTTTGTTATACTGGGCCAGGATACGTTGTTATACTCGATCAGAGGACTTTGTTATACTTGATCAGGGAACTTTGTTATACTGGACCAGGGGACTTTGTTATACTCGACCAGGAGACTTTGTTATACTCGACCAATAGACTTTGTTATACTCGATGAGGGGCCTTTGTTATACTCCATCTAGGGACTTTGTTATACTCGAGAAGGGGACTTTGTTAGAATCGATCTGGGGACTTTTTTATACTCGACCAGAGGACTTTGTTTTACTCGATCAGGGGATGTGTTATACTTGATCAGGGGACATTGTTATACTCAGCCAGAGGACTTTGTTATACTCGATCAGGGGACTTTGTTATACTCAATCAGGGGACATTATTTTACTCGACCAGAGGACTTTGTTATACTCGATCAGGGGACTTTCTTATACTCGAGCAGGGGCTTTGTTATACTCGATGAGGGGACTTTGTCATACTCGATCAGGAGGCTTTGTTATACTCGATCAGGGGACTTTGCTATTCTCGACCAGGGGACATTGTTTTACACGATGAGGGGACTTTGTTATACTCGACCAGGGGGACTTTTTTATACTTGACCAATGAACTTAGTTATACTCGATGAGGGGCCTTTGTTATACTCGATCAGGGACTTTTCTTATACTCGACGAGGGGACTTTGTTATACTCGATCAGGGGACTTTGTTATACTCGCCCAGAGGCCTTTGTTATACTCAGTCAGGGGATTTTGTTATAATCGATCAGGGGACTTTGCTATGCTCGATCTGGGGACTTTGTTATACTGGGCCAGGAGACTTTGTTATACTCGATCAGGTAGATATGTTATACTCGATCAGGGGACTTTGTTATACTCGTCCAGGGGGCTTTGTTATACTAGGATCA
This sequence comes from Homarus americanus, assembly GCF_018991925.1. Classification (NCBI taxonomy): domain Eukaryota; kingdom Metazoa; phylum Arthropoda; class Malacostraca; order Decapoda; family Nephropidae; genus Homarus; species Homarus americanus. The sequence continues at coordinate 10,357 of NW_024757264.1, forward strand.
GGGGACTTTGTTATACTCGATTAGGGGACTTTGTCTTACTCGATCAGGGCCCTTTGTTATACTCGACCAGGGGACTTTGTTATATTCGATCAGGGGACTTTGTTATGCTCGATTTGGGGACTTTGTTATACTGGCCCAGGAGACGTTGTTATACTCGAGGAGGGGATATGTTATACTCGATCAGGGGACTTTGTTATACTTGTCCAGGGGACTTTGTTATACTCGACCAGGGGACTTTGTTATACTCGATCAAGAGGCTTTGTTATACTCGATCAGGGGTCTTTGCTATGCTCGACAAGGGGACTTTGTTATACTCGAACAGGGGATTTTGTTATACTCGACCAGGGGACTTTTTTATACTTGACCAATGGACTTTGTTATACTCGATGAAGGGCCTTTTTTATACTCGATCTAGGGACTTTGTTATACTCGAGAAGGGGACTTTGTTATACTCGATCTGGGGACTTTTTTATACTCGACCAGAGGATTTTGTTTTACTCGATCAGGGGATATGTTATACTCGATCAGGGGAATTTGTTATACTCAACCAGAGGACTTTGTTATACTCTATCAGGGGACTTTGTTATACTCAATCATTGGACTTTGTTATACTCGATTAGGGGCCTTTGTTATACTCGATGAGGGGGCTTTGTTATACTCGTCCAGGGGACTTTGTTATACTCGATCAGGGGACTTTCTTATACTCGAGCAGGGGGCTTTGTTATACTTGATCAGTGGACTTTGTTATACTCAATCAGGGGACTTTGTTATACTCGATTAGGGGCCTTTGTTATACTCGATGAGGGGGCTTTGTTATACTCGACCAGGGGACTTTGTTATACTCGATCAGGGGACTTTCTTATACTCGAGCAGGGGGCTTTATTTTACTTGATCAGGGGACTTTGTTATACTCGATAAGGAGGCTTTGTTATACTCAATCAGGGGACTTTGTTATACTCGATTAGGGGCTTTTGTTATACTCGATGAGGGGGCTTTGTTATACTCGACCAGGGGACTTTGTTATACTCGATCAGGGGACTTTCTTATACTTGAGCAGGGGGCTTTGTTATACTTGATCAAGGGACTTTGTTATACTCGATGAGGAGGCTTTGTTATACTTGATCAGGGGACTTTGTTATACTCGATCATGGGAATTTGTTATACTCTTCCAGGGTGCTTTGTTATACTAGGATCAGGGGACTTTGTTTTCTCGACCAGGGGACTTTGTTATACTCGCCCAGAGGTCTTTGTTATACTCGACCAGGGGACTTTTTTATACTTGACCAATGGACTTTGATATACTCGACGAGGGGCCTTTGTTATACTCGATTGGGGCCTTTGTTATACTCGATCAGAGGACTTTCTCATACTCGAGCAGGGGGCTTTGTTATACTCGATCAGGGGACTTTGTTATACTCGATCAAGAGGCTTTGTTATAGTCGATCAGGGGACTTTCTATACTCGACCAGGGGACATTGTTATACACGATCAGGGGACTTTGTTATACTCGACCAGGGGACTTTTTTATACTTGACCAATGGACTTTGTTATACTCGATGAGGGGCCTTTGTTATACCCGATCAGGGGACTTTGTTATACTCAATCAGGGAATTTGCTATACTCAATCAGGGGACTTTGTTATACTCAATCAGGGGACTTTGTTATACTCGACCAGGGGACTTTTTTATACTTGACCAATGGACTTTGTTATACTCGATGAGGGGCCTTTGTTATACCCGATCAGGGGACTTTGTTATACTCAATCAGGGAATTTGCTATACTCGATCAGGGGACCTTGTTATACTCAATCAGGGGACTTTTTTATAATCGACCAGAGGACTTAGATATACTCGATCAGGGGATATGTTATACTCGATCAGGGGACTTTGTTATACTCAACCAGAGGACTTTGTTATACTTGGTCAGGGGACTTTGTTATACTCAATCAGGGGATTTTATTATACTCGATTAGGTGCCTTTGTTATACTCGATGAGGGGGCTTTGTTATACTCGACCAGGGGACTTTGTTATACTCGATTAGGGAACATTGTTATACTCGACCAGGGAACTTTTTATAATTAATCAGGGGACTTTGTTATACTCGATCAGGGGAATTTGTTATACTCGACCAGGGGACCTTTTTATACTTGACCAATGAACTTTGTTATACTTGATGAGGGACCTTTGTTATACTCGATCTAGGGACTTTGTTATACTCGAGAAGGGGACTTTGTTATACTCGATCAGGGGACTTTTTTATACTCGACCAGAGGACTTTGTTTTACTCGATCAGGGGATGTGTTATACTCGATTAGGGGACATTGTTATACTCACCTAGAGGACTTTGTTATACTTGATCAGGGGACTTTGTTATACTCAATCAGGGGACTTTGTTATACTCGACCAGGGGACTTTGTTATACTCGATCAGGGGAGTTTCTTATACTCGAGCAGGGGGCTTTCTTATACTCGATCAGGGGATTTTGTTATACTCGATCAGGAGGCTTTGTTTTACTCGATCAGGGGACTTTGTTATACTCGATCAGGAGGCTTTGTTTTACTCGATCAGGGGGCTTTGTTATACTTGACCAGGGGACTTTTTTATACTTGACCAATGGACTTTTTTATACTCGTTGAGGGGCCTTTGTTATACTCGATCAGGGACCTTTATTATACTCGATCAGGGGACTTTGTTATACTCGATTAGGGGACTTTGTTATACTCGTCCAGGGGGCTTTGTTATACTAGGATCAGGGGACTTTGTTATTCTCGACCAGGGAACTTTGTTATACTCGCCCAGAGGCCGTTGTTATACTCGGTCAGAGGACTTTGTTATCATCGATCAGGGGACTGTGCTATGCTCGATCTGGGGACTTTGTTATACTGGGCCAGGAGACTTTGCTATACTCGATCAGGTGGATATGTTATACTCGATCAGGGGACTTTGTTATACTGGACCAGGGGACTTTGTTATACTTGATCAGGGGACTTTGTTATACTCGATCGGGGGACTTTGTTATACTCGTCCAGGGGGCTTTGTTATACTAGGACTAGGGGACTTTGTTATACTCGATTAGGGGACTTTGTCTTACTCGATCAGGGCCCTTTGTTATACTCGACCAGGGGACTTTGTTATACTCGATCAGGGGAGTTTGTTATACTTGACCAGGGGACTTTGTTATACTCGACCAGGGGACTTTGTTATACTCGATCAGGAGGCTTTGTTATACTCGATCAGGGGTCTTTGCTATGCTCGACCAGGGGACTTTGTTATACTCGAAAAGAGGACTTTTTTATACTCGAACAGAGGACTTTGTTTTACTCGATCATGGGATATTTTATACTCGATCAGGGGACTTTGTTATACTCAACCAGAGAACTATGTTATACTCGATCAGGGGACTTTGTTATACTCAATCAGGGGACTTTGTTATACTCGATTAGGGGCCTTTGTTATACTCGATGAGGGGGCTTTGTTATACTCGACCAGGGGACTTTGTTATACTCGATCAGGGTACTTTATTATACTCGATCAGGGGACTTTCTTATATTCGAGCAGGGGGCTTTGTTATACTCGATCAAGGGACTTTGTTTTACTCGATCAGGATGCTTTGTTATATTCGATCAGGGGACTTTGCTATAGTCGATCATGGGACTTTGTTATACTCGATCAGGGGACTTTGTTATACTCGACCAGGGGACTTTTTTATACTTGACCAATGGACTTTGTTATACTCGATGAGGGGCCTTTGTTATACTCGATCTAGGGAGTTTTTTCTTTTCGAGAAGGCGACTTTGTTATACTTGATCAGGGACTTTTTTATACTCGACCAGAGGACTTTGTTATACACGATCAGGGGATATGTTTTTCTCGATCAGGGACATTCTTATACTCAACCAGAGGACTTTGTTATACTCGATCAGGGGACTTTGTTATACTCAATCAGGGGACTTTGTTATACTCGATTAGGGGCCTTTGTTATACTCGATGAGGGGGCTTTGTTATACTCGACAAGGGGACTTTGTTATACTCGATCAGGGAACATTGTTATACTCGACCAGGGAACTTTTTTATAATTAATCAGGGGACTTTGTCATACTCGATCAGTGGACTTTCCTATATTTGACCAATGTACTTTGCTATACTCGATGAGGGGCTTTAGTTATACTCGATGAGGGGACTTTGTTGTACTCGACCAGGGGACATTGTTATACTCGATCAGGGGACTTTGTTATAATCGATTAGGGGACTTTGTTATACTCGATCAGGGGAATTTGTTATACTCGAACAGAGGACTTTGTTATACTCGATCACCGGACTTTGTTATACTCGACCAGAGGACTTTGTTATACATCGATAAGGGGAATTTTTTATACTCAATAAGAGGACTTTGGTAGACTCGAACAGGGGACTTTGTTATACTCGACCAGGGGACTTTGTTATTCTCGATGAGGGGCCTTTGTTATACTCGATCAGGGGACTTTCTTATAGTCGAGGAGGGAGCTTTGTTATACTCGATGAGGAGGCTTTGTTATACTCGATCAGGGGACTTTGCTATACTCGACAAGGGGACTTTGTTATACTCGATCAGGGGACTTTATTATACTCGACCAGGGGAATTTTTTATACTTCACCAATGGACTTTGTTATACTCGATGAGGGGCCTTTGTTATACTCGACCAGAGGATTTTGTTTTACTCGATCAGGGGATATGTTATACTCGATCAGGGGAATTTGTTATACTCAACCAGAGGACTTTGTTATACTCGATCAGGGGACTTTGTTATACTCAATCATTGGACTTTGTTATACTCGATTAGGGGCCTTTGTTATACTCGATGAGGGGGCTTTGTTATACTCGTCCAGGGGACTTTGTTATACTCGATCAGGGGACTTTCTTATACTCGAGCAGGGGGCTTTGTTATACTTGATCAGTGGACTTTGTTATACTCAATCAGGGGACTTTGTTATACTTGATTAGGGGCCTTTGTTATACTCGATGAGGGGGCTTTGTTATACTCGACCAGGGGACTTTGTTATACTCGATCAGGGGACTTTCTTATACTCGAGCAGGGGGCTTTATTTTACTTGATCAGGGGACTTTGTTATACTCGATAAGGAGGCTTTGTTATACTCAATCAGGGGACTTTGTTATACTCGATTAGGGGCTTTTGTTATACTCGTTGAGGGGGCTTTGTTATACTCGACCAGGGGACTTTGTTATACTCGATCAGGGGACTTTCTTATACTTGAGCAGGGGGCTTTGTTATACTTGATCAAGGGACTTTGTTATACTCGATGAGGAGGCTTTGTTATACTTGATGAGGGGACTTTGTTATACTCGATCATGGGAATTTGTTATACTCTTCCAGGGTGCTTTGTTATACGAGGATCAGGGGACTTTGTTTTCTCGACCAGGGGACTTTGTTATACTCGCCCAGAGGTCTTTGTTATACTCGACCAGGGGACTTTTTTATACTTGACCAATGGACTTTGATATACTCGACGAGGGGCCTTTGTTATACTCGATTGGGGCCTTTGTTATACTCGATCAGAGGACTTTCTCATACTCGAGCAGGGGGCTTTGTTATACTCGATCAGGGGACTTTGTTATACTCGATCAAGAGGCTTTGTTATAGTCGATCAGGGGACTTTCTATACTCGACCAGGGGACATTGTTATACACGATCAGGGGACTTTGTTATACTCGACCAGGGGACTTTTTTATACTTGACCAATGGACTTTGTTATACTCGATGAGGGGCCTTTGTTATACCCGATCAGGGGACTTTGTTATACTCAATCAGGGAATTTGCTATACTCAATCAGGGGACTTTGTTATACTCAATCAGGGGACTTTGTTATACTCGACCAGGGGACTTTTTTATACTTGACCAATGGACTTTGTTATACTCGATGAGGGGCCTTTGTTATACCCGATCAGGGGACTTTGTTATACTCAATCAGGGAATTTGCTATACTCGATCAGGGGACCTTGTTATACTCAATCAGGGGACTTTTTTATAATCGACCAGAGGACTTAGATATACTCGATCAGGGGATATGTTATACTCGATGAGGGGACTTTGTTATACTCAACCAGAGGACTTTGTTATACTTGGTCAGGGGACTTTGTTATACTCAATCAGGGGATTTTATTATACTCGATTAGGTGCCTTTGTTATACTCGATGAGGGGGCTTTGTTATACTCGACCAGGGGACTTTGTTATACTCGATTAGGGAACATTGTTATACTCGACCAGGGAACTTTTTATAATTAATCAGGGGACTTTGTTATACTCGATCAGGGGAATTTGTTATACTCGACCAGGGGACCTTTTTATACTTGACCAATGAACTTTGTTATACTTGATGAGGGACCTTTGTTATACTCGATCTAGGGACTTTGTTATACTCGAGAAGGGGACTTTGTTATACTCGATCAGGGGACTTTTTTATACTCGACCAGAGGACTTTGTTTTACTCGATCAGGGGATGTGTTATACTCGATTAGGGGACATTGTTATACTCACCTAGAGGACTTTGTTATACTTGATCAGGGGACTTTGTTATACTAAATCAGGGGACTTTGTTATACTCGACCAGGGGACTTTGTTATACTCGATCAGGGGAGTTTCTTATACTCGAGCAGGGGGCTTTCTTATACTCGATCAGGGGATTTTGTTATACTCGATCAGGAGGCTTTGTTTTACTCGATCAGGGGACTTTGTTATACTCGATCAGGAGGCTTTGTTTTACTCGATCAGGGGCTTTGTTATACTTGACCAGGGGACTTTTTTATACTTGACCAATGGACTTTTTTATACTCGTTGAGGGGCCTTTGTTATACTCGATCAGGGACCTTTATTATACTCGATCAGGGGACTTTGTTATACTCGATTAGGGGACTTTGTTATACTCGTCCAGGGGGCTTTGTTATACTAGGATCAGGGGACTTTGTTATTCTCGACCAGGGAACTTTGTTATACTCGCCCAGAGGCCGTTGTTATACTCGGTCAGAGGACTTTGTTATCATCGATCAGGGGACTGTGCTATGCTCGATCTGGGGACTTTGTTATACTGGGCCAGGAGACTTTGCTATACTCGATCAGGTGGATATGTTATACTCGATCAGGGGACTTTGTTATACTGGACCAGGGGACTTTGTTATACTTGATCAGGGGACTTTGTTATACTCGATCGGGGGACTTTGTTATACTCGTCCAGGGGGCTTTGTTATACTAGGACTAGGGGACTTTGTTATACTCGATTAGGGGACATTGTCTTACTCGATCAGGGCCCTTTGTTATACTCGACCAGGGGACTTTGTTATACTCGATCAGGGGAGTTTGTTATACTTGACCAGGGGACTTTGTTATACTCGACCAGGGGACTTTGTTATACTCGATCAGGAGGCTTTGTTATACTCGATCAGGGGTCTTTGTTATACTCGACCAGGGGACTTTGTTATACTCGAAAAGAGGACTTGTTTATACTCGAACAGAGGACTTTGTTTTACTCGATCATGGGATATTTTATACTCGATCAGGGGACTTTGTTATACTCAACCAGAGAACTATGTTATACTCGATCAGGGGACTTTGTTATACTCAATCAGGGGACTTTGTTATACTCGATTAGGGGCCTTTGTTATACTCGATGAGGGGGCTTTGTTATACTCGACCAGGGGACTTTGTTATACTCGATCAGGGTACTTTATTATACTCGATCAGGGGACTTTCTTATATTCGAGCAGGGGGCTTTGTTATACTCGATCAAGGGACTTTGTTTTACTCGATCAGGATGCTTTGTTATATTCGATCAGGGGACTTTGCTATAGTCGATCATGGGACTTTGTTATACTCGATCAGGGGACTTTGTTATACTCGACCAGGGGACTTTTTTATACTTGACCAATGGACTTTGTTATACTCGATGAGGGGCCTTTGTTATACTCGATCTAGGGAGTTTTTTCTTTTCGAGAAGGCGACTTTGTTATACTTGATCAGGGACTTTTTTATACTCGACCAGAGGACTTTGTTATACACGATCAGGGGATATGTTTTTCTCGATCAGGGACATTCTTATACTCAACCAGAGGACTTTGTTATACTCGATCAGGGGACTTTGTTATCCTCAATCAGGGGACTTTGTTATACTCGATGAGGGGCCTTTGTTATACTCGATGAGGTGGCTTTGTTATACTCGACCAGGGGACTTTGTTATACTCGATCAGGGAACATTGTTATACTCGACCAGGGAACTTTTTTATAATTAATCAGGGGACTTTGTCATACTCGATCAGGGGACTTTCCTATATTTGACCAATGTACTTTGCTATACTCGATGAGTGGCTTTTGGTATACTCGATGAGGTGACTTTGTTGTACTCGACCAGGGGACATTGTTATACTCGATCAGGGGACCTTGTTATAATCGATTAGGGGACTTTGTTATACTCGATCAGGGGAATTTGTTATACTCGACCAGAGGACTTTGTTATACTCGATCGCCGGACTTTGTTATACTCGATAAGTGGACTTTGTTATACATCGATAAGGGGACTTTTTTATACTCAATAAGAGGACCTTGTAAGACTCGAACAGGGGACTTTGTTATACTCGACCAGGGGACTTTGTTATTCTCGATGAGGGGCCTTTGTTATACTCGATCAGGGGACTTCCTTATAGTTGAGCAGGGGGCTTTGTTATACTCGATGAGGAGGCTTTGTTATACTCGATCAGGGGACTTTGCTATACTCGACAAGGGGACTTTGTTATACTCGATCAGGGGACTTTATTATACTCGACCAGGGGAATTTTTTATACTTCACCAATGGACTTTGTTATACTCGATGAGGGGCCTTTGTTATACTCGATCAGAGGACTTTTTTTTACTCGACCATAGGACTTTGTTATACTCGATCAGGGGATATGTTATACTCGATCACGGGACTTTGTTATACTCAACCAGAGGAATTTGTTATACTCAATCAGGGGACTTTGTTATACTCGATTAGGGGCCTTTGTTATACTCGACCAGGGGACTTTCTTATACTCGATCAGGGAACATTAGTATACTCGACCAGGGAACTTTTTTATAATTAATTAGGGGACTTTGTTATTCTCGATCAGGGGAATTTGTTATACTCGACCAGGGGACTTTGTTATACTCGATCAGGGGACTTTGTTATACTCGACCAGGGACTTTGTTATACTCGATCAGGGGACTTTCTTATACTCAAGCAGGGGGCTTTGTTATACTCGATCAGGGGACTTTGTTATACTCGATGAGGAGGCTTTGTTATACTCGATCTGGAGACTTTGCTATTCTCGACCAGGGGACTTTGTTATACACGATCAAGGGACTTTATTATATTCGACTAGGGGCCTTTTTTATACTTGACCAATGGACTTTGTTATACTCGATGAGGGGCCTTTGTTATACTCGATCAGGGACTTTTCTTATACTCGATGAGGGGACTTTGTTATACTCGATCAGGGGACTTTGTTATAATCGATCAGGGGACTTTGCTATGCTCGATCTGGGGACATTGTTATACTGGGCCAGGAGACTTTGTTATACTCGATCAGGTGGATATGTTATACTCGATCAAGGAACTTTGTTATACTCATCCAGGGGGCGTTGTTATACTAGGATCAGGGGACTTTGTTATACTCGATTAGGGGACTTTGTCTTACTCGATCAGCGCCCTTTGTTATACTCGACCAGGGGACTTTGTTATAATCGATCAGGGGACTTTGTTATGCTCGATACGGGGACTTTATTATATTGGGCCAGGAGACGTTGTTATACTCGAGCAGGGGATATGTTATACTCGATCAGGGGACTTTGTTATATTTGACCAGGGGACTTTGGTATACTCGACCAGGGAACTTTGTTATACTCGATCAGGAAGCTTTGTTATACTCGATCAGGGGTCTTTGCTATGCTCGACCAGGGGACTTTGTTATACTCGATCAGGGGACTTTGTTATACTCGACCAGGGGACTTTTTTATACTTGACCAATGCACTTTGTTATACTCGATGAGGGGCCTTTGTTATACTCGAGAAGGCGACTTTGTTATACTCGATTAGGGGACTTTTTTATACTCGACCAGAGGACTTTGTTATACTCGATCAGGGGATATGTTATACTCGATCAGGGGACTTTGTTATACTCAACCACAGGACTTTGTTATACTCGATCAGGGGACTTTGTTTACTCAATCAGGGAACTTTGTTATACTCAATCAGGGGACTTTGTTATACTCGATGAGGGGTTTTTGTTATACTCGATGAGGGGGCCTTGTTATACTCAACCAGGGGACTTTGTTATACTCGATCAGGGGACTTTCTTATACTCGAGCAGGGGGCTTTGTTATACTTGATCAGGGGACTTTGTTATACTCGATGAGTAGGCTTTGTTATACTCGATTAGGGGCCTTTGTTATACTCGATTAGGGGCCTTTGTTATACTCGATCAGGGGACTTTCTTATACTCGAGCAGGGGGCTTTGTTACACTCGATCAGGGGACTTTGTTATACTCGATGAGGGGGCTTTGTTATACTCGATGAGGGGACTTTGTTATACTCGACCAGGGGACTTGTTAATACTTGACCAATGGACTTTGTTATACTCGATGAGGGGCCTATGTTATACTCGATCTAGGGACTTTGTTAAACTCGAGAAGGGGACTTTTTTTACTCGATCAGGGGACTTTTCTATATTCGACCAGAGGACTTTGTTTTACTCGATCAGGGATGTGTTATACCCGATCAGGGGACTTTGTTATACTCAATCAGGGGACTTTGTTATACTCGACCAGGGGACTTTGTTATACTCAATCAGGGGACTTTCTTATACTCGATGAGGGGCCTTTGTTATACTCGATCACGGACCTTTGTTATACTCGATCAGGGGACTTTGTTATACTCGATCAGGGGACTTTGTTATACTCGTCCAGGGGGCTTTGTTATACTAGGTTCAGGGGACTTTGTTATTCTCGACCAGGGGACTTTGTTATACTCGCCCAGAGGCCTTTGTTATACTCGGTCAGGGGACTTTGTTATAATCGATCAGGGGACTTTGCTATGCTCGATGTGGGGACTTTGTTATACTGGGCTAGGAGACTTTGTTATACTCGATCAGGTGGATATGTTATACTCGATCAGGGGACTTTGTTATACTGGACCAGGGGACTTTGTTATACTTCATCAGGGGACTTTGTTATACTCGATCGGGGGACTTTGTTATACTCGTCCAGGGGGCTTTGTTATACTAGGATCAGGGGACTTTGTTACACTCGATTAGGGGACTTTGTCTTACTCGATCAGGGCCCTTTGTTATACTCGACCAGGGGACTTTGTTATAATCGATTAGGGGACTTTGTCATGCTCGATCTGGGGACTTTGTTATACTGGGCCAGTAGACGTTGTTATACTCGAGCAGGGGACTTTGTTATACTTGACCAGGGGACTTTGTTATTCTCGACGAGGGGACTTTGTTATACTCGATCGGGAGGCATTGTTATACTCGATCAG
>NW_024757265.1:0-11133 GCF_018991925.1 Homarus americanus
CTAACTGGGTCAGCTGAGCTATGAGTATGATAGTTGTGAACACCCATATAAATGCGACACAAATCACTGATCGTCGGCTTACAAGGATTTCCACCTTGGGGTGTTCACTAAACATTCAACTGGACATTAAATCTCCCGATATCAGTACCGACCTCTATAACACAGCACTGAGCTCACTAACACAGCACTGAGCTCACCAACTCAGCACTGAACTCACCTACACAGCACTGAGCTAACTAACACAGTACTGAGCTCACTAACACAGCACTGAGCTCACTAACACAGCTCTGAGTAACGGTAAAAAAATGTTAAGTGTACAGTGTGCTATATCCAGCTTGCCCTTAACTGATTGCCAGGCCTATGTGACCCAGTTTCCTATGATAGTGAAGCTCTGTTGTCTGACTCACCACCGCCAGTGTTACCAAGTCATATGTTTATATTAACGTGACACTAAACACTACAACAATGTGAGTTAATAGAAAATAATAACAGTAAATATAGTTACATTCCACAGACCCATCCCTCTCCTTCTCTCTCGCCTCAGCCTCCCTCCCTCCCCATAGCCTACCTCCCTCCCCTCAGCCTACCTCCCTCCCCTCACCTTCCCTCCCCTTATATTAGCCTTTCTCCCCTCACCTCCCCCTTACTCCCCAAACATCACGTCAGGTAAGCTGGTACCCTGCTGCCATAAACAAACACACAACAACAGGTATGCACTTGTGACCGACAGCTCTGATTGCCTCATTACAATAGTTCCCGTGATGAAAGCCAAATTGTTTAATCTATATGTTGTTATGAACCCCGCCACCAATTGTCATGATCTACCTACCCAGCACTACGAACCACGCCATCTATTGTCTTGATCTACCTACCCAGCACCACGAGCAACGCCATCTAGGGACGAAACACGTGTATGACTCGTCTTAGTTACCACTCCCGGGTTTCCCTTCTCCATATCCTGGTTGTTGCGTCACCTCCTCAAAGTCTTCTTTGTCAGCTCCAATTCGAGGAGAGAGCACTTCACTCTGGGAAGTGACCACAGGATCACCTATCCTTGAAACCTACGGCACAGTGACTACCTACCGTCTTCTACAATACTCAGCCTTGCTCGTCAGCCATCTCAGCTCCGCACTTAAGTATTTGTAATCTTATATTGCCTCCCCCACGTCCACTTGCTTCAAATTATTGTATGTTGTATAAATATTTATATACTGTTAATGTTTTTAGGTTAAGAATGGTTAAGGGTAAATTATAGATAGCTGAATATTTTGTTAAGGAATTTATGGTACTTTATTATACACAACAAAAACTCGCACCCTTTGTCTACCATTTTATAGTCCGATTGTCTTTGTTTTGTTTTTTTGTTGTTGCCTGTTGGGATCTGGGTAGACTTTTAACTATATTCTAAATCCCCAACTCGTAACAAATGGCGACCGTGACAGGACTCGACCTTAAGTACCATATTCCTTCCTCCCTTGTAACTCCTTGTTAATTATTCCTCCCAGTCACTTCTGTTCACAATTGCTTTACGGTGGTTTAAAGTTTCCTTCATATGTGTGTGCATATATTGGTATTATCGTACAGTAAGAGTGACAGACGTAGGATATTAGGTTCGAAGTGTCATAAGGCTTACCTGTTATTACACGTGGCAGTCGTGTAGTTAGTCTTATCGAGTGTAGGGAAGAATCCGGATCTGTTTAATGCCGTACCCTCACTCCAGAGTAGGCTGTTCCATAGTCACTAGTTTAGGGTGAAGTGATATCTTGGGATGCCCCGCTCTACCAGGACCCCATAATTATAAAGCCTCAATTATTGTTCTTCTCATTATCTCATTCAGGGTCAATCATACCAAACTCAAGGGTTGTTAATCCGGATCTTTATATAAAATGCCGTAATATGCCCTTCCTCTTTCAAGTATCTCAGGGTTGTTAATCCGGATCTTTATATTAATGCCGTAATACGCCCTTCCTCTTTCAAGTATCTCAGGGTTGTTAATCCGGATCTTTATATTAATGCCGTAATACACCCTTCCTCTTTCAAGTCTCTTATCCTTATCTAAGGATCTTATCAGAAGAACAATATTCATAAGTGTAATTTCCCTAGGTATAACTTGGTTAGTTTCCGGGACTTTCTGGTTATCCACTGCCGTGATATTTTCTAGGGTAATCCACTTATCTTATCTTTTGACCATTAGTTAATTTATCCTAGTTTTCTTAACATTGGCCACCTCAGGTTTTGATCTCCAGGATTTTATTGAAAATCCTTCCATAGCTAAATTACGTGTTAATATCCTGAAGAAAGAATGGAAAGAAATAGCCAACTATTACAATATCCCATTTTCACAGCAACTGACTAAGGAAATGTTAAAAAATCATGTAATTGAAATGTTGGTTCAACAAGAAGTTTTAAAAGAATCCGCTGTTGACCGATTAACGCCCATGTCCAAGAAACTTCAACCACTATCCACCACCCCTCCTCACCCAGAAGTTGCCTCAGGTCTGGCTAGCCCTCAAGAAAAAGTACAAAGAGTAGACGCCTTAGAACTAGAACGAGCTAGGTTCGAGTTCCAAATCTAAATGAAAGAACTCGAGTTGGAACAGGACAAGTTAGAGCAGGAGGAAAAGTTGGAACAGGCCAAGTTGGAGCAGGAGGTTAGACTGAAAGAACTACAGGTGAGAGAGATAGAAGTCACCTTAACATCGGAGTTTAAATCAAAAGAAGTGGCATTAAGAGAGAAACTAGCTGCTTTTAACCCTGCTACTGCTTCTTCCCTTGTTCCCGGGTTTGATGAATCCGATATGGACGGGTCATTTAGGACTTTTGAGAAAATAGCCGGGAAGAATGAGTGGCCCAAGGACCAGTGGGTGTCGGTGTTAGTTCCTAAATTATGTGGTAAGGCTCGTAGAGTTTATAACTGTTTAGACCAGACTGATGACTATGATAACGTAAAAAAGAATATCCTCACCTCTTATGCTATCACGCCAGATGGATACCGGCAGAAGTTTCGTACACTAACCAAACCATTTTCACACAACCTTTGTTGAGTTTGCTCAAGAAAAGCATAGGTTTTTAAGAAGTGGTTAGAGGCTACAGAGACCTCCACATTTCAGGATTTGTTAAATTTGGTAGTCCTGGAAGAGTGGAAGAGCAAGATACCATTTCACATCTTGAAGCATGTGGAGGAGCGTGGAGAGGTTAATTTAGGGCGTGCGGCTGAGCTGGCTGATGTGTAGGCCTTGCTGGTGGAGTCACTGGGCAGTAGAGAACTTGGTACTTCCCGACATGTTAGGTCCTCCTCTGATGATAACCTTGGGGGCGTGAGTGGTAGGTCGAAAGGTCCCACACCTACCCCCCCACCCCCCCTGATGCAACCAAGTTTACTTGTTCTTACTGTAAAAACCCAGGCCATACGATCCAGACTTGTAAACGCCCAAAGTGTCGAATTGCTAAAAGTAGTTCCCTGGATCCCAAATCCAAACCAATAGCAACCACCAATGTGGAAAGGCCCCATCAGGATCTGTTCTCTTCATTCACCTATGAGGGAAAAATTTCAATCATAGAGGGGTCTCGTTCTTTCCCTATTCGTATACTACGTGATACGGGCGCAGCACAATCTATCCTCCTGTTTAACGTCATTCCTGATATATCTACCGCATTTACTAATGAGTGTTCTAATTTCAGATCTCTCGTCCCATTCTTCCTATCCTTTAGCTAAAGTGCACCTCCAATGTCCCTTGATTACTGGGGAAGTGCAAATAGCCATTAGGAAAGACCCAATGCCTGTGTGCGGCATTCATTTATTATTAGGTAATGACTTGGTAGGAGATCTAGTGGTTCCTAACATAAAGACAGTCGACTCTCCCTTACCTGTCAACTCCACCACTGACCTTAAAGAAACTATTCCTCATCTTTTCCTATCTTGTGCTGTCACCCGGTCACAGAATGTGCGAAATGGGCCCTCTTCATCTAAAACCACCTCCAATATCTTCCTACCCACAGAAGATCTGTACAATAAGACCATTAGTAAGGATGAGCTCATTAAAGCCCAACAATCTGATCCATCTGTGTTCAAACAGGCGATGAAAGACCTCAGTGTGGACCATTGTATATCTTCGGCCTACCACCCACCGTCCCAAGGTTGCTTGGAACGGTTCCATCAAACTTTCAAATCAATGCTCAAAAAATACTGTATAGAACACCAAAAGGAATGGGATGAAAGCATAGACTTGTTACCCTTTGCCATCAGGGAATGTCCCCAGGAGTCATTGGGTTTCTCCCCGTTCGAGTTACTATATGGGAGACAAATTAGGGGACCCCTTAAAATAGTAAAGGAGCAGTGGTTTGACACTCCATTTATTAAGCCCGCAACAGTTTCCCAATACATTGACACTTTACGGGACAAATTAACTGAAGTCCGAACCATTGCTCAGTCAAACTTAAAAAAAGTCCAAGACAAAATGGTGAAGTCCCAACCTAAATTGGTTAAAAGATCATTTTCTCCAGGTGACAAAGTGTTACTCTTTCTACCCATTCCAGGCTCTCCCCTTAAAAGCAAGTTTACTGGTCCCTATATAGTTGCTAATAAACTATCTCCCTCAACTATATAGTCATACTCTGATCTCGAAAAGGTTCACAACTTACATTAATCTCATGAAACTTTACCATTCAGGCAGTCAGAGGAAGACATCCCAGAGGCTATAAGCTACCTGTGATTGCATACCCTTTGTCAGGGGCCGGAGCCGGAACCCGGAACCAACATGGATGTGGGAGAATTTAGACTTCCCTCTACCTAAAGAAAACCCTGCTAACAGTCACATACTCAACAACTTGGATGAGTATTTTTCTGTTCTGAATCCATCTCAAGCAAAAGATCTCACTAAGTTATTATCAACATTTCCTAAAGTCACGTCAGACCTCCCAGGGTTTTGCGATATATTTAAACATGATATTAAGCTAATCTCAGATGATGTACAACCCATTAGGCAATCAGCATATCGACTAAATCCACAAAAAAAAGAGATTATGAAAAAGGAGGTAGAATTTTTGTTAAAACATAACTTAGCTGAGCCTAGTACCTCCCCCTGGGCTTCACCTTGCCTTCTCATTCCAAAACCCGATAGCACTTTTCGTTTCTGTACCGATTATCGTAAAGTGAACCAGGTCACTGTCTCAGACTCCTACCCTTTACCTTTGATTGAAGATATAATAGACAGCATAGGCTGTGCCAAATTTATATCTACCGTGGACCTGTTGAAAGGATATTATCAAGTGGGACTCACGGATAGGGCAAAAATAATCTCGGCATTTATAACTCCATTTGGTCTTTTTCAATATTTGGTTATGGCGTTTGGCTTTTCTAATGCTCAGGCCACATTCCAGAGGGCCATCAACTACCTAATTCAGGACCTAGGTGGGACGTTCGCCTACCTGGATGACCTGGTGGTGGTATCGGACGGCTGGGACGAACATCTGGTGCGTTTGGAGATACTGTTTGCACGGCTGCAAGAGACTGGATTCACCATAAACCTGGCTAAATCTGCTTTTGGCCGGGCCTCAGTGACTTACCTGGGACATATCGTTGGGCATGGTATGGTGAGACCCAAGGACGCAAACGTTAAAGCCATCTTGTCCTTCCCCAATCCAAGGACGAGGAAGGAACTCATGCGCTTCCTGGGGATGTGCGGCTACTACCGTCGGTTCTGCAGTAACTTCTCCAGAGTGGCCGGACCCCTCACAGACCTTCCAGTTCTGCGGTCCCGTACATCTGGAACCAGAAATGCGACCAGTCTTTCCACCGCCTCAAAGCCTTCCTTGCCTCCAAGCCTGTAGTCCACCCCCCTGACTACACCTCGCCCTTCCATCTGCAAATCGACGCTAGCGGTGTCGGATTGGGGCTGTGCTCCTACAACCCGACCCAACCACTGATGTCCTTCACCCTGTGGCATACTACTCCGCCAAGTTGAAAAAACATCAGACCAACTACTCGACCATAGAAAAGGAGGCCCTGGCTCTGGTGTTGGCAATAAAGAAGTTTGAATGTTACCTCCAGTCTTGCCCACAAACAACCCTAGTCTTCACCGACCATAACCCACTCACGTTCATCCAAACCAAAAAGACCTGCAACCAGCGAATCCTCCGCTGGGCTCTCCTCACCCAGCCCTATAATCTACAAGTCCGGCACATAAAGGGGGTGGACAACCTGATTGCGGACTCCTTATCCCGAGCTCCAGTGGAAATGCAGCAGCTACTCTCCATACGCACCAGGTGATCACCTCCTTCGCGCCCGCGCTACGGAGGTCTTTGGAGGGGAGGTGTGTTACGAACCCCGCCACCAATTGTCATGATCTACCTACCCAGCACTACGAACCACGCCATCTATTGTCTTGATCTACCTACCCAGCACCACGAGCAACGCCATCTAGGGACGAAACACGAGTATGACTCGTCTTAGTTACCACTCCTGGGTTTCCCTTCTCCATATCCTGGTTGTTGCGTCACCTCCTCAAAGTCTTCTTTGTCAGCTCCAATTCGAGGAGAGAGCACTTCACTCTGGGAAGTGACCACAGGATCACCTATCCTGGAAACCTACGGCACAGTGACTACCTACCGTCTTCTACAATACTCAGCCTTGCTCGTCAGCCATCTCAGCTCCGCACTTAAGTATTTGTAATCTTATATTGCCTCCCCCACGTCCACTTGCTTCAAATTATTGTATGTTGTATAAATATTTATATACTGTTAATGTTTAGGTTAAGAATGGTTAAGGGTAAATTATAGATAGCTGAATATTTTGTTAAGGAATTTATGGTACTTTATTATACACAACAAAAACTCGCATCCTTTGTCTACCCTTTTATAGTCCGACTGTCTTTGTTTGTTTTTTTTGTTGCCTGTTGGGATCTGGGTAGACTTTTAACTATATTCTAAATCCCCAACTCGTAACAATATATATAAAACAAAGAAGTATGTCTGTTTGACTAATATAAGGGGAGGGAAGGTGAGGGGAGGGCGGTAGGCTATGGGGAGGGAGGGAGGCTGAGGCGAGGGAGAAGGGGAGGGATGGGTCTGTGGAATGTAACTATATTTACTGTTATTATTTTCTATTAACTCACATTGTTGTAGTGTTTAGTGTCACGTTAATATAAACATATGACTTGGTAACACTGGCGGTGGTGAGTCAGACAACAGAGCTTCACTATCATAGGAAACTGGGTCACATAGGCCTGGCAATCAGTTAAGGTCAAGCTGGATATAGCACACTGTACACTTAACATTTTTTTACCGTTACATAAGGAGGCAGTGTGACCAGAATTGTACTCAGTGCTGTGTTAGTGAGCTCAGTGATGTGTTAGTGAGCTCAGTACTGTGGCGGTGAGCTAAGTACTGTGTTATAGAGGTAGGTACTGTGTTAGTGAGCTCAGTGCTTATTAGTTGGCTCAGTGCTCAACTGTTATAGAGGTAGAGTACTGTGTTAGTGGGCTCAGTGCTGTTATAGAGTGGTACTGCTGTTAGTGGGCTCAGTGCTGTGTTAGTAGGCTCAGTGCTGTGGTATAGAGGTCAATTACTGTGTTAGTACAGGCTCAGTACTGTGTTAGTGAGCTCAGTGCTATGTTATAGAGGTAGGTACTGTGTTCGTGAGCTCAGTGCTGTGTTATAGATGTCAGTACTGTGTTAGTGAGCTCAGTGCTGTGTTAGTGAGCTCAGTGCTGTGTTATAGAGGTAGGCACTGTGTTAGTGAGCTCAGTACTGTGGCGGTGAGCTCAGTGCTGTGTAGGTGAGTTCAGTGCTGAGTTGGTGAGCTCAGTGCTGTGTTAGTAAGCTCAGTGCTGTGTTATAGAGGTAGGTACTGTGTTAGTGAGCTCAGTGCTGTGTTATAGAGGTCAGTACTGTGTTAGTGAGCTCAGTGCTGTGTTAGTGAGCTCAGTGCTGTGTTATAGAGGTCAGTACTGTGTTAGTGAGCTCAGTACTGTGTTAGTGAGCTCAGTGCTATGTTATAGAGGTAGGTACTGTGTTCGTGAGCTCAGTGCTGTGTTATAGATGTCAGTACTGTGTTAGTGAGCTCAGTGCTGTGTTAGTGAGCTCAGTGCTGTGTTATAGAGGTAGGCACTGTGTTCGTGAGCTCAGTGCTGTGTTATAGATGTCAGTACTGTGTTAGTGAGCTCAGTGCTGTGTTAGTGAGCTCAGTACTGTGTTAGTGAGCTCAGTGCTATGTTATAGAGGTAGGTACTGTGTTCGTGAGCTCAGTGCTGTGTTAGTGAGCTCAGTGCTGTATTATAGAGGTTAGTACTGTGTTAGTGAGCTCAGTGCTGTGTTAGTGAGCTCAGTGCTGTGTTAGTGAGCTCAGTGCTGTGTTATAGAGGTCAGTACTGTGTTAGTGAGCTCAGTGCTGTGTTATAGAGGTCAGTACTGTGTTAGTGAGCTCAGTGCTGTGTTATAGAGGTCGGTACTGTGTTTGTAAGTTCAGTGCTGTTTTACGGGGTTTAATCATCTGGTAAAATAGGCTGGGGTGACTAATCTTCAGGTGATCCAGTAGAATTCTTGAAACCCACAACATAAGACTGGGGCAGCGGCGTAAAGGAGTATATACCTGGCGTTAAATGTTTTCCTAATTACTCTACCACTTTTCCTCAAGGTGTGTCTTAGTGTATAATTAAGGTTAGGTGGGGCAGGGGAGGCAGGGGCTGGCATGGGAGAGTGAAATTAACGGTTGTGGTCCCCAGAGAGATGCAGCGTTTGAATAGATAGATAGATAGATAGTGTATGTGTGGTCTGCAAATTATTGGTTGTCTGGGTGTTGAAATTGCAGGTGTGTGGTTGTCTGGGTGTTGAGCTGGGTTATTGTGGTTGTCTGGGTGTTAGTACAGCAGGTGTGTGGTTGTCTGGAGTGTTAGTACAGCAGGTGTGTGGTTGTCTGGGAGGTTGTTGCCCAGCAGGTGTGTGGTTGTCTGGGTGTTGAGTACAGCAGGTGTGTGGTTGTCTGGGTGTTAGTACAGCAGGTGTGTGGTTGTCTGGGTGTTAGTACACAGCAGGTGTGTGGTTGTCTGGGTGTTAATTTGGCAGTGTGTGGTTGTCTGGGTGTTAGTACAGCAGGTGTGTGGTTGTCTGGGTGTTAGTACAGCAGGTGTGTGGTTGTCTGGAGTGTTAGTACAGCAGGTGTGTGGTTGTCTGGGTGTTAGTACAGCCTTGGGTGTGTGGTTGTCTGGGTGTTGGTACAGCAGGTGTGTGGTTGTCTGGGTGTTGGTACAGCAGGTGTGTGGTTGTCTGGGTGTTGGTGGCAGGTGTGTGGTTGTCTGGGTGTTAAGTACAGCGGGTGTGTGGTTGTCTGGGTGTTAGTACAACTGGGTGGTTGTCTGGGTGTTAGTTTTGTGGGTGTGTGGTTGTCTGGGTGTTAGTACACAGCCTTGGGTGTGTGTGGTTGTCTGGGTGTTAGTACATGGGTGTGTGGTTGTCTGGGTGTTAGTACAGCAGGTGTGTGTGGTTGTCTGTGTGGTACAGCAGGTGTGTGGTTGTCTGGTGTTAGTACAGCAGGTGTGTGTTGTCTGGGTGTTAGTACAGCAGGTGTGTGGTTGTCTGGGTGTTAGTACAGCAGGTGTGTGGTTGTCTGGGTGTTAGTACAGCAGCTGTGTGGTTGTCTGGGTGTTAGTACAGCAGCTGTGTGGTTGTCTGGGTGTTAGTACAGCAGCTGTGTGGTTGTCTGGGTGTTAGTACAGCAGGTGTGTGGTTGTCTGGGTGTTAGTACAGCAGGTGTGTGGTTGTCTGGGTGTTAGTACAGCAGGTGTGTGGTTGTCTGGGTGTTAGTACAGTAGGTGTGTGGTTGTCTGGGTGTTAGTACAGTAGGTGTGTGGTTGTCTGGTGATCAGAATAATCCAAGTAGACCGAGATCGTCTGGTGAGTGAAGGTGGAGGCGGGTCTGGATGTCTTGAAGGGCGACTCAGTCGGTCTGCTCGTACCAGTCATCGTCGGGCGGGATGCGTTCACTCATCCCGACGTCGATGAGATGACAGGTGTAAGGTGACGTGGAGGTGTCGATGATGATGTTGCCGGCGTGGAGGTCCAGGTGGCTGTAACCAGCACCGTGAAACTAGGCAAGGGCAACGCAGGTTGCGTCGTGGGCCTCCTGACGATGGTGGACTTGGTACCTGAAGTGGTGTAAGATTGTTGAGAGAGTCACACCCCGGCAGTACTGCATGACGATGGCGTGGGGATCGGTTGTGACGCCATACAAGATAGGCGCGCCCCCCGTCCCGGCCAGCTCGTGTAAGACGCGGGCCTCCTTGGTGTTGTCCTTGCCGGAATGGAGGATCTTCACTACCACTGCAGTCACGTCCCCGTTGTCTAGGGTGAGCTGACCATGGTGGCTCACCCCGTACCTACCGGTCCCAACCTTACCCATGAGACTAAGATGGTCCCAGGTAAGCTGAGGCAGATCTCGTCCTCCACTGGAGGAGGTGGTGGAGCTGGAGGAGTTGTGGGAGCTGGAGGAGGTGTGGGGGATGGAGGAGGAGGTGGGTGTTGAGGAGGTCTTGCGGGGAATAGTAGTGACCCGGACGAGAGAAACCTGGGCTTCTTGTCCCTTGTTATCCACGATATGGTTCTTGTCCATCTCGTACAATTATTTATATTTTTTTACCAATCAACTATTGAGGTAAACTCTGAATTTGAGGAGTTTTAATACTTTACTCTATATTGAGCTTGGAATATTGAACATAACTGTAGTGAGATCTATATTATCACAACTATTTCACAGTTTTAATTGTCGAAGGGAGAGACAACTGTTTATAATGTGTTCCTTCACCTTGTACCTAAAAATTGCCAATTGCATCATCTGGAATTATTTTAACATTCATCGACATACAAGGTGTCCACATTAAGATGAAACAACTTTGAAGCCTTCTATATTTTTATGTGTAAATGTCAGGATGTTGATTCTTGCACAGTTATCGTATCATATATCTAGCTTTCTATGCCTAGTGTGTGTGTGTGTGTGTGTGTGTGTGTGTGTGTGTGTGACTGAATTATGATGACCCCACAAGAAAAGTCGAAATGTTTTTTATGGATGGCTGAACTGAAGTCACCTACCCTGGTGCAACGACGATTCTATACAACGTTGGCAAGGAACTACCGACCCTAGAG
>NW_024757266.1:0-21337 GCF_018991925.1 Homarus americanus
GTTGATCAGAGCAACGTTTTACCAAATCCGGCTTCGAAACACGAGGATCAATATATATTTCATAAGCCCAATAAAGCACTCGGACTTCTACATATAATCAACACCTCACCCAACCAGGATTCAAACCCAGGATCTTATAATTGTAACCGGGGAACGCTACCTCTGGGCCACCAGGACAATAAAAGCAGTCCTAAACTCTGCTATATTTCACACAAAGCCTGTTCAACGAGCTTATGGCGCTGTGAACCACTATAGGAGACCACCCGTGCCGCGTAGGTGATCAGATCAACGTTTTATCAAATGCGGCTTCGAAACACGAGGATCCATATATATTTCATTAGCCCAATACAGCACGCGGACTTCTACATATAATCAACACCTCACCCAACCAGGATTCAAACCCACGATCTTATAATTGTAACCGGGGAACGCTACCTCTGGGCCACCAGGACAATAAAAGCAGTCCTAGACTCTACTATATTTCACACAAAGCCTGTTCAACGATCTTATAGCGCCATGAACCTCTGATGGGGACCACCCGTGCCGCTTAGGTGATAAGAGCAACGTTTTCCAAAATCCGGTTTGGAAACACGAGGATCCATATATATTTCATTAGCCCAATAAAGTACCCTGACTTCTACATATAATCAACACCTCACCCCACCAGGATTTGAAACCACGATCTTATAATTGTGACCGGGGAACGCTACCTCTTGGCAACCAGGACAATAAAAGCAGTCCTAGACACTACTATATTTCACACAAAGCCTGTTCAACGATCTTATAGCGCCATGAACCTCTGATGGGGACCACCCGTGCCGCTTAGGTGATAAGAGCAACGTTTTCCAAAATCCAGTTTGGAAACACGAGGATCCATATATATTTCATTAGCCCAATAAAGTACCCGGACTTCTACATATAATCAACACCTCACCCCACCAGGATTTGAACCCACGATCTTATAATTGTGACAGGGGAACGCTACCTCTGGGACACTAGGACAATAAAAGCAGTCCTAGACTCTGCTATATTTCACACAAAGACTGTTCAACGAGCTTATGGCGACGTGAACCTCTAATGGGGACCACCCGTGCCGCTTAGGTGATCAAACCAACGTTTTACTAAATGCGGCTTCGAAACTCGATGATCCATATATATTTCGTTAGCCCAATAAAGCACGCGGACTTCTACATATAATCAACACCTCACCACACCAGGATTCAAACCCACGATCCTATAATTGTGACCGGGGAACGCTACCCCTGGGCAACAAGGACAATAAAAGCAGTCCTAGACTCTACCATATTTCACACAAAGCCTGTTCAACGATCTTATGGCGCCATGAACCTCTAATGGGGACCACCCGTGGCGCTTAGGTGATCAGAGCAACGTTTAACCAAATGTGGCTTTGAAACCCGAGGATCCATATATATTTCATTAGCCCAATAATGCACGCAGACTTCTGCATATAATCAACGCCTCACCCCACCAGGATTTAAACCCACGATCTTATAATTGTGAAAGGGGAACGCTACCTCTGGGCCACCAGGACAATAAAAGCAGTCCTAGACTCTGCTATATTTCACACAAAGCCTGTTCAACGAGCTTATGGCTCCGTGAACCTCTAATGGGGACCACGCGTGCCGCTTAGGTGATCAGAGCAACGTTTTACCAAATGCGGCTTCAAAACACGAGGGTCCATATATATTTCATTAGCCCAATAAAGCACGCGGACTTCTACATATAATCAACACCTCACCCCACCAGGATTTGAAACCACGATCTTATAATTGTCACCGGGGAACGCTACCTCTTGGCAACCAGGACAATAAAAGCAGTCCTAGACTCTACTATATTTCACACAAAGCCTGTTCAACGACCTTATGGCGCCATGAACCTCTAATAGGGACCACCCGTCCCGCTTAGGTGATCAGAGCAACGTTTTACCAAATCCGACTAGAAACACGAGGATCCATATATATTTCATTAGCCCAATAAAGTACCCAGACTTCTACATATAATCAACACCTCACCCCCACCAGGATTTGAAACCACGATCTTATAATTGTGAAAGGGGAACGCTACCTCTTGGCAACCAGGACAATAAAAGCAGTCCTAGACTCTACTATATTTCACACAAAGCCTGTTCAACGACCTTATGGCGCCATTAACCTCTAATGGGGACCACCCGTGCCGCTTAGGTGATCAGAGTAACGTTTAACCAAATGCGGCTTTGAAACCCGAGGATCCATATATATTTCATTAGCCCAATAAAGCACGCAGACTTCTGCATATAAACAACGCCTCACCCCACCAGGATTTAAACCCACGATCTTATAATTGTGAAAGGGGAACGCTACCTCTGGGCCACCAGGAAAATAATAGCAGTCCTAGACTATGCTATATTTCACACAAACCCTGTTCAACGAGCTTATGGCGCCGTGAACCTCTAATGGGGACCACCCGTGCCGCTTAGGTGATCAGAGCAACGTTTACCAAATGCGGCTTCAAAACACGAGGGTCCATATATATTTCATTAGCCCAATAAACCATGCGGACTTCTACATATAATCAACACCTCACCCCACAAAGGATTCAAACCCACGATCTTATAATTGTGACCGGGGTATGCTACCTCTGGGCCACCAGGACAATAAAAGAAGTCCTAGACTCTACTATATTTCACACAAAGCCTGTTCAACGACCTTATAGCGCCATGAACCTCTAATAGGGACCACCCGTCCCGCTTAGGTGATCAGAGCAACGTTTTACCAAATCCGGCTCGAAACACGTGGATCCATATATATTTCATTAGCCCAATACAGCACGCGGACTTCTACATAAAATCAACACCACACCCCACCAGGATTCAATCCCAAAATCTTATAATTGTGATTAGGGAATGCTACCTGTGGACCACCAGGACACTAAAAGCAGTCCTAGACTCTGTTATATTTCACACAAAGCCTGTTCAACGAGCTTATGGCGCCGTGAACCTCTAATGGGGACCACACGTGCCGCTTGGTGACCAGAGCAACGTCTTACCAAATCCGGCAACGAAACACGAGGATCCAAATATATTTCTTTAGCCCAATAAAGCAAGCGGACTTCTACATAAAATCACCACCTCACCCCACCAAGATTCAAACCCAAAATCTTATAATTGTGACCAGGGAATGCTACCTGTGGACCACCAGGACACTAAAAGCAGTCCTAGACTCTACTATATTTCACACGAAGCCTGTTCAACGA
The DNA here is from genome assembly GCF_018991925.1 of Homarus americanus. Classification (NCBI taxonomy): domain Eukaryota; kingdom Metazoa; phylum Arthropoda; class Malacostraca; order Decapoda; family Nephropidae; genus Homarus; species Homarus americanus. The sequence goes on from NW_024757266.1 coordinate 3,253, forward strand.
CCTTATGGCGCCATGAACCTCTAATGGGGACCATCTGTGCCGCTTAGGTGATAAGAGCAACGTTTTACCAAATCCGGCTTGGAAACACGAGGATCCATATATATTTCATTAGCCCAATAATGCATGCGGACTTCTACATATAATCAACACCTCACCCCACCAGGATTTGAACCCACGATCTTATAATTGTGACTGGGGAACGTTACCTCTGGCCAACCAGGATAATAAAAGCAGTCCTAGACTCTACCATATTTCACACAAAGGCTGTTCAACGACCTTATGGCGCCATGAACCTTTAATGGGGACCACCCGTGCCGCTTAGGTGATCAGAGCAACGTTTACCAAATCCGGCTTCGAAAAACGAGGATCCATATATATTTCATTAGCCCAAAAATGCATGCAGACTTCTACATATAATCAACACCTCACCCCAACAGGATTTGAACCCACTATCTTATAATTGTGAACTGGGGACGCTACCTCTGGGCCACCAGGACAATAAAACCATTCCTAGACTCTGCTATATTTCACACAAAGCCTGTTCAACGACCTTATGGCGCCGTGAACCTCTAATGGTGACCACCCGTGCCGCTTAGGTAATCAGAGCAACGTTTTATTAAATCCGGCTTCGAAACACGAGGATCCATATATATTTCATTAGCCCAATAAAGCATGCGGACTTCTACATATAATCAACACCTCACCTCACCAGGATTCAAACCCACGACCTTATAATTGTGACCGGGATATGCTATCTCTGGGCCACCAGGACAATAAAAGCAGTCCAAGACTCTACTATATTTCACACAAAGCCTGTTCAACGACCTTATGGCGCCATGAACCTCTAGTGGGGACCACCCGTGCCGCTTAGGTGATCAGAGCAACGTTTTACCAAATCCGGCTTGGAAACACGAGGATCCGTATATATTTTATTAGCCCAATAAAGCACTCGGACTTCTACATATAATCAACACCTCACCCCACCAGGATTTGAACACACGATCTTATAATTGTGACCGGGGAACGCTACCTCTGGGCCACCAGGACAATAAAAGCAGTCCTAGACTCTGCTATATTTCACACAAAGCGTGTTCAACGAGCTTATGGCACTGTGAACCTCTAATGGGGACCACCCGTGCCGCTTAGGTGATCAGAGCACCGTTTTTCCAAATGCGGCGTCGAAACAAGGAGGATTCATATATATTTCATTAGCCCAATAAAGCACGCGGACTTCTAAATATATTCAACACCTCACCCCACCAGGATTTGAACCCACGATCTTATAATTGTGACCGGGGAACGCTACCTCTGGGCCACCAGGACAATAAAAGCAGTCCTAGACTCTGCTATATTTCACACAAAGCCTGTTCAGCGAGCTTATGGCGCCGTGAACCTCTAATGGGGACCACCCGTGCCGCTGAGGTGATCAGAGCAACGTTTTACCAAATCCGGTTTCGAAACACGAGGATCCATATATCTTTCATTAGCCCAATAAAGCATGCGGACTTCTACATATAATCAACACCTCACCCCACCTGGATTCAAACCCACGATCTTATAATTGAGACCGGGATATGCTACCTCTGGGCCACCAGGACAATAAAAGCAGTCCTAGACTCTACTATATTTCACACAAAGCCTGTTCAACGACCTTATGGCGCCATGAACCTCTAATGGGGACCACCCGTGCCGCTTAGGTGATCAGAGCAACGTTTTACCAAATCCGGCTTGGAAACACGAGGATCCATATATATTTTATTAGCCCAATAAAGCACTGGGACTTCTACATATAATCAACACCTCACCCCACCAGGATTCAAACCCACGATCTTATAATTGTGACGGGGTATGCTACCTCTGGGCCACCAGGACAATAAAGCAGTCCTAGACTCTACTATATTTCACACAAAGCCTGTTCAACGAGCTTATGGCGCTGTGTACAACTATAGGGGACCACCCGTGCTGCTTAGGTGATCAGAGCAACGTTTTACCAAATGGGGCTTCGAAACATGAGGATCCATATATATTTCATTAGCCCAATAAAGCACGCGGACTTCTTCATATAATCAACACCTCACCCCACCAGGGTTCGAACCCACGATCTTCTAATTGTGACCGGGGAACGCTACCTCTGGGCCACTAGGACAATAAAAGCAGTCCTAGACTCTGCTATATTTCACACAAAGCCTGTTCAACGAGCTTATGGCGCCGTGAACCACTATAGAGGACCACCCGTGCCGCTTATTTGATCAGAGCAACGTTTTACCAAATCTGGCTTGGAAACTCGAGGATCCATATATATTTCATTAGCCCAATAAAGCACGCGGACTTCTACATAAAATCAACACCTCACCCCACCAGGATTCAAACCCAAAATCTTATAATTGTGACCAGGGAATGCTACATGTGGACCACCAGGACACTAAAAGCAGTCCTAGACTCTGTTATATTTCACAATGCCTGTTCAACGAGCTTATTGCGCCGTGAACCTCTAATGGGGACAACACGTGCCGCTTGGGGACCAGAGCAACGTTTTACCAAATCCGGCTACGAAACACGAGGATCCAAATATATTTCTTTAGCCCAATAAAGCATGCGGACTTCTACATAAAATCAACACCTCAACCCACCAGGATTCAAAACCAAAATCTTATAATTGTGACCAGGGAATGCTACCTGTGGACCACCAGGTCACTAAAAGCCGTCCTAGACTGTTATATTGCACACAAAGCCTGTTCAACGAGCTTATGGGGCTGTGAACCACTATATGGGACCACCCGTGCCCCTTAGGTGATCAGAGCAAAGTTTTACCAAATGCGGCTTCAAAACACGAGGATCCATATATTTTTCATTAGCCCAATAAAGCACGCGGACTTCTACATATAATCAACACCTCACCCCACCAGGATTTGAACCCACGATCTTATAATTGTGACCAGGGAACGCTACCTCTGGGCAACCAGGACAATAAAAGCAGTCCTAGACGCTACTATATTTCACACAAAGCCTGTTCAACGACCTCATGGCGCCATGAACCTCTAATGGGGATCACCCGTGCCGCTTAGGTGATCAGAGCAACGTTTTACCAAATCCGGCTTGGAAACACGAGGATACATATATATTTCATTAGCCCAATAAAGCACTCGGACTTCTACATATAATCAACACCTCACCCCACCAGGATTCAGACTCACGATCTTATAATTGTGACCGGGGTATGCTACCTCTGGGCCACCAGGACAATAAAAGCAGTCCTAGACTCTACTATATTTCACAAAAAGCCTGTTCAACGACCTTATGGCGCTATGAACCTCTAATGGGGACCACCCGTGCCGCTTAGGTGATCAGAGTAACGTTTAACCAAATGCGGCTACGAAACACGAGGATCCAAATATATTTCTTTAGCCCAATACCGTACGCAGACTTCTACATAAAATCAACCACCTCACCCCACCAGGATTCAAACCCAAAATCTTATAATTGTGACCAGGGAATGCTACCTGTGGACCACCAGGACACTAAAAGCAGTCCTAGACTCTACTATATTTCACACGAAGCCTGTTCAACGACCTTATGGCGCCATGAACCTCTAATGGGGACCATCTGTGCCGCTTAGGTGATAAGAGCAACGTTTTACCAAATCCGGCTTGGAAACACGAGGATCCATATATATTTCATTAGCCCAATAATGCATGCGGACTTCTACATATAATCAACACCTCACCCCCACCAGGATTTGAACCCACGATCTTATAATTGTGACTGGGGAACGTTACCTCTGGGCAACCAGGATAATAAAAGCAGTCCTAGACTCTACCATATTTCACACAAAGCCTGTTCAACGACCTTATGGCGCCATGAACCTTTAATGGGGACCACCCGTGCCGCTTAGGTGATCAGAGCAACGTTTTACCAAATCCGGCTTCGAAAAACGAGGATCCATATATATTTCATTAGCCCAAAAATGCATGCAGACTTCTACATATAATCAACACCTCACCCCAACAGATTTGAACCCAACATCTTATAATTGTGAATGGGGACGCTACCTCTGGGCCACCAGGACAATAAAACCATTCTAGACTCTGCTATATTTCACCTTATGGCGCCGTGAACTCTAATGGGGACCACCCGTTGCAGCAGGTAATCAGAACAGCGTTTTCAAAATCTGGCTTGAAACACGAGGATCCATATATATTTCATTAGCCCAATAAAGCATCACGGACTTCTCGTATAATCAACACCTACGCTACCAGGATTCAAACCCGCGACCTTATAATTGTGACCGGGATATATACTACCTCTGGGCCACCAGGAAAAAAAAGCAGTCCTAGACTCTGCTATATTTCACACTTTGCCTGTTCAACGAGCTTATGGCGCCGTGAACCTCTCATGGGGACCACCCTGGCCACTTAGGTGAACAGCGCAACATTTTACCAAATGCGGCTTCAAAACACGAGGGTCCATATATATTTTATTAGCCCAATAAAGCACGCGGACTTCTACATATAATCAACACCTCACCCCACCAGGATTTGAACACCGCGATCTTATAATTGTGACGGAGACGCTACCTCTGGGCCACCAGGACAATAAAAGCAGTCCCTAGACTCTGCTATATTTCACACAAAAGCGTGTTCCAGCAGGCTTGTAGCTGTGGGCACCTAATGGGGACCACCCGTGCGGCAGTGATCAGAGCACCGTTTTTTTCCAAATCACGGCGTCGAAACAGAGTTATATATATTTCGTGGCCCAGGACTTCATATAATCAACACCTCACCCCACCAGGATTTGAACCCACGATCTTATAATTGTGACCGGGGAACGCTACCTCTGGGCCACCAGGACAATAAAAGCAGTCCTAGACTCTGTTATATTTCACACAAAGCCTGTTCAGCGAGTTTATGGCGCCGTGAACCTCTAATGGGGACCACCCGTGCCGCTGAGGTAATCAGAGCAACGTTTTACCAAATCCGGTTTCGAAACACGAGGATCCATATATCTTTCATTAGCCCAATAAAGCATGTGGACTTCTACATATAATCAACACCTCACCCCACCAGGATTCAAACCCACGATCTTATAATTGAGACCGGGATATGCTACCTCTGGGCCACCAGGACAATAAAAGCAGTCCTAGACTCTACTATATTTCACTGAAAGCCTGTTCAACGACCTTATAGGCGCCATGAACCTCTAATGGGGACCACCCGTGTGCAGCAGGTGATCAGAGCAACGTTTTACCGTCCGGCAAACACGAGGATCATATATATTTTATTTGCCCAATAAAAGCACTCGGACTTCGTATACAGTAACTTTCACCCACCAGGATTCAAACCCGCGATCTTATAATTGTGACCGGGGTATGCTACCTCTGGGCCACCAGGACAATAAAAGCAGTCCTAGACTCTAATATATTTCACACAAAGCCTGTTCAACGAGCTTATGGCGCTGTGTACAACTATAGGGGCCACCCGTGCTGCTTAGGTGATCAGAGCAACGTTTTACCAAATGGGGCTTCGAAACATGAGGATCCATATATATTTCATTAGCCCAATAAAGCACGCGGACTTCTTCATATAATCAACACCTCACCCCACCAGGGTTCGAACCCACGATCTTCTAATTGTGACCGGGGAACGCTACCTCTGGGCCACTAGGACAATAAAAACAGTCCTAGACTCTGCTATATTTCACACAAAGCCTGTTCAACGAGCTTATGGCGCCGTGAACCACTATAGAGGACCACCCGTGCCGCTTAAGTGATCAGAGCAACGTTTTACCAAATCTGGCTTGGAAACTCGAGGATCCATATATATATCATTAGCCCAATAAAGCACGCGGACTTCTACATAAAATCAACACCTCACCCCACCAGGATTCAAACCCAAAATCTTATAATTGTGACCAGGGAATGCTACATGTGGACCACCAGGACACTAAAAGCAGTCCTAGACTCTGTTTTATTTCACAATGCCTGTTCAACGAGCTTATTGCGCCGTGAACCTCTAATGGGGACAACACGTGCCGCTTGGGGACCAGAGCAACGTTTTACCAATTCCGGCTACGAAATACGAGGATCCAAATATATTTCTTTAGCCCAATAAAGCATGCGGACTTCTACATAAAATCAACACCTCAACCCACCAGGATTCAAAACCAAAATCTTATAATTGTGACCAGGGAATGCTACCTGTGGACCACCAGGTCACTAAAAGCCGTCCTAGACTGTTATATTTCACACAAAGCCTGTTCAACGAGCTTATGGGGCTGTGAACCACTATATGGGACCACCCGTGCCCCTTAGGTGATCAGAGCAAAGTTTTACCAAATGCGGCTTCAAAACACGAGGATCCATATATTTTTCATTAGCATAATAAAGCACGCGGACTTCTACATATAATCAACACCTCACCCCACCAGGATTTGAACCCACGATCTTATAATTGTGACCAGGGAACGCTACCTCTGGGCAACCAGGACAATAAAAGCAGTCCTAGACGCTACTATATTTCACACAAAGCCTGTTAAACGACCTTATGGCGCCGTGAACCTCTAATGGGGACCACCCGTGCCGCTTAGGTAATCAGAGCAACGTTTTACTAAATCCGGCTTCGAAACACGAGGATCCATATATATTTCATTAGCCCAATAAAGCACTCGGACTTCTACATATAATCAACACCTCACCCCACCAGGATTCAGACTCACGATCTTATAATTGTGACCGGGGTATGCTACCTCTGGGCCACCAGGACAATAAAAGCAGTCCTAGACTCTACTATATTTCACAAAAAGCCTGTTCAACGACCTTATGGCGCTATGAACCTCTAATGGGGACCACCCGTGCCGCTTAGGTGATCAGAGTAACGTTTAACCAAATGCGGCTACGAAACACGAAGATCCAAATATATTTCTTTAGCCCAATACCGTACGCAGACTTCTACATAAAATCAACACCTCACCCCACCAGGATTCAAACCCAAAATCTTATAATTGTGACCAGGGAATGCTACCTGTGGACCACCAGGACACTAAAAGCAGTCCTAGACTCTACTATATTATTTCACGAAGCGCATTCCAGCGACCTTATAGCGCCATGAACCTCTAATGGGGACCACCCGTGCCGCTTAGGTGATTAGAGCAACGTTTTACCATATCCGGCTTGGAAACACGAGGATCCATATATATTTCATTAGCCCAATAATGCACTCGGACTTCTACATATAATCAACACCTCACCCCACCAGGATTCAAACCCACAATCTTATAATTGTGACCGGGGTATGCTACCTCTGGGCCACACGGACAATAAAAGCAGTCCTAGACTCTACTATATTTCACACAAAGCCTGTTCAACGACCCATGGCGCCATGAACCTTTAATGGGGACCATCTGTGCCGCTTAGGTGATCAGAGCAACGTTTTACCAAATCCGGCTTCGAAACACGAGGATCCATATATATTTAATGAGCCCAATAAAGCATGTGTACTTCTACATATAATCAACACCTCACCCCACCAGGATTCGAACCCACGATTTTATAATTGTGACCGAGGAACGCTACCTCTGGGCTACCAGGACACTATAAGCAGTCCTAGACTCTGTTATAATTCACACAAAGCCTGTCCAATTAGCTTATGGCACCGTGAACCACTATAGGGGACCACCAGTGCCGCTTAGGTGATAAGAGCAACGTTTTACCAAATCCGGCTTGGAAACGCCAGGATCCATATATATTTCATTAGCCCAATAAAGCACGCGGACTTCTACATATAATCAACACCTCACCCCACCAGGATTTGAACCCACGACCTTATAATTGTGACCGGGGAACGCTACCTCTGGGCAACCAGGACAATAAAAGCAGTCCTAGACTCTACTATATTTCACACAAAGCCTGTTCAACGACCTTATGGCGCCATGAACCTCTAATGGGGACCACCCGTGCCACTTAGGTGATCAGAGCAACGTTTTACCAAATCCGGCTTGGAAACACGAGGATCCATATATATTTCATTAGCCCAATAAAGCACTCGGACTTCTACATATAATCAACACCTCACCCCACCAGGATTCAGACTCACGATCTTATAACTGTGACCGGGGAACACTACCTCTGGGCAACCAGGACAATAAATGCAGTGCTAGACTCTACTATATTTCACACAAAGCCTGTTCAACGACCTTATGGTGCCATGAACCTCTTATGGGGACCAACCGTGCCGCTTAGGTGATAAGAGCAACGTTTTACCAAATCCGGCTTGGAAACACGAGGATCCATATATATTTAATTAGCCCAATAAAGCACGCGGACATCTACATATAATCAACACCTCACCCCACCAGGATTTGAACCCACGATCTTATAATTGTGACCGGGGAACGCTACCTCTGGGCCACTAGGACAATAAAAGCAGTCCTATACTCTGCTACATTTCACACAAAGCCTGTTCAATTAGCTTATGGGGACGTGAACCTCTAATGCGGACCACCCGTACCACTTAGGTGATCAGAGCAACGTTTTACCAAATGCGGCTTCGAAACTCGAGGATCCATATATATTTCATTAGCCCAATAAAGCACGCGGACTTCTACATAAAATCAACACCTCACCCCACCAGGATGTGAACCCACGATCTTATAATTGTGACCGGGGAACGCTACCTCTGGGCCACCAGGACAATAAAAGCAGTCATAGACTTTGGTATATTTCACACAAAGCCTGTTCAACGAGCTAATGGCGCCGTGAACCTCTAATGGGGACCACACGTGCCGCTTGGTGACCAGAGAAACGTTTTACCAAATCCGGCTACGAAACACTAGGATCCAAATATATTTCTTTAGCCCAATAAAGCAAGCGGACTTCTACATAAAATCACCACCTCACCCCACCAGGATTCAAACCCAAAATCTTATAATTGTGACCGGGGAACGCAAAACTCTGGGCCAACAGGACAAAAAAAGCAGTCCTAGACTCTGCTATATTTCACACAAAGCCTGTTCAACGAGCTTATGGCGCTGTGAACCACTATAGGGGACCACCCGTGCCGCTTAGGTGATCAGAGCAACGTTTTACCAAAGGCGGCTTCGAAACACGAGGATCCATATATATTTCATTAGCCCAATAAAGCAACGCGGACTTCTTCATATAATCAACACCTCACCCCACCAGGGTTCGAACCCACGATCTTCTAATTGTGACCGGGGAACGCTACCTCTGGGCCACCAGGAAACTAAAAGCAGTTCTAGACTCTGCTATATTTCACACAAAGCCTGTTCAATGAGCTTATGATGCTGTGAACCTCTAATGGCGACCATCCGTGCCGCTTAGGTGATCAGAGCAACGTTTTACCAAATCCGGCTTCGAAACACGAGGATCCATATATGTTTCATTAGCCAAATAAAGCACGCGGATTCCACATATAATCAACACCTCACCCCACCAGGATTCGAACCCACGATCTTATAATTGTGACGGAGGAACGCTACCTATGGACCACCAGGACACTATAAGCAGTCCTAGACTCTGATATATATCACATAAAGCCTGTTCAACGAGCTTATGGCCCCGTGAACCACTATAGGGGACCACCCGTGCCGCTTAGGTGATAAGAGCAACGTTTTACCAAATACGGCTTGGAAACACGAGGATCCATATATATTTCATTAACCCAATAAAGCACTCGGACTTCTACATATAATCAACACCTCACCCCACCAGGATTCAAACCCACGATCTTATAATTGTGACCGGGGTATGCTACCTCTCGGCCACCAGGACAATAAAAGCAGTCCTAGACTCTACTATATTTCACACAAAGCCTGTTCAACGAGCTAATGGCGCCGTGAACCTCTAATGGGGACCACACGTGCCGCTTGGTGACCAGAGCAACGTTTTACCAAATCCGGCTACGAAACACTAGGATCCAAATATATTTCTTTAGCCCACTAAAGCAAGCGGACTTCTACATAAAATCACCACCTCACCCCACCAGGAATCAAACCCAAAATCTTATAATTGTGACCGGGGAACGCTAACTCTGGGCCACCAGGACAAAAAAAGCAGTCCTAGACTCTGCTATATTTCACACAAAGCCTGTTCAACGAGCTTATGGCGCTGTGAACCACTATAGGGGACCACCCGTGCCGCTTAGGTGATCAGAGCAACGTTTTACCAAATGCGGCTTCGAAACACGAGGATCCATATATATTTCATTAGCCTAATAAAGCACGCGGACTTCTTCATATAATCAACACCTCACCCCACCAGGGTTCGAACCCACGATCTTCTAATTGTGACCGGGGAACGCTACCTCTGGGTCACCAGGACACTAAAAGCAGTTCTAGACTCTGCTATATTTCACACAAAGCCTGTTCAATGAGCTTATGACGCTGTGAACCTCTAATGGCGACCATCCGTGCCGCTTAGGTGATCAGAGCAACTTTTTACCAAATCCGGCTTCGAAACACGAGGATCCATATATGTTTCATTAGCCAAATAAAGCACGCGGATTCTACATATTATCAACACCTCACCCCACCAGGATTCAAACCCAATATCTGATAATTGTGACCGAGGAACGCTACCTATGGACCACCAGGACACTATAAGCAGGCCTAGACTCTGATATATATCACATAAAGCCTGTTCAACGACCTTATGGCCCCGTGAACCACTATAGGGGACCACCCGTGCCGCTTACGTGATAAGAGCAACGTTTTACCAAATACGGCTTGGAAACACGAGGATCCATATATATTTCATTAACCCAATAAAGCACGCGGACTTCTACATAAAATCAACACCTTACCTCACCAGGATTCAAACCCAAAATCTTATAATTGTGACCAAGGAATGCTACCTGTGGACCACCAGGACACTAAAAGCAGTCCTAGACTCTGTTTTATTTCACACAAAGCATGTTCAACGAGCTTATTGCGCCGTGAACCTCTAATGGGGACCACACGTGCCGCTTGGGGACCAGAGCAACGTTTTACCAAATCCGGCTACGAAACACGAGGATCCAAATATATTTCTTTAGCCCAATAAAGCATGCGGACTTCTACATAAAATCAACACCTCACCCCACCAGGATTCAAACCCAAAATCTTATAATTGTGACCAGGGAATGCTACCTGTGGACCACCAGGACACTAAAAGCAGTCCTAGACTCTGTTTTATTTCACACAAAGCCTGTTCAACGAGCTTATGAGGCTGTGAACCACTATAGGGGACCAACCGTGCCCCTTAGGTGATCAGAGCAACGTTTTACCAAATGGGGCTTCAAAACACGAGGATCCATATATATTTCATTACCCCAATAAAGCACGCGGACTTCTACATATAATCAACACCTCACCCCACCAGGATTTGAACCCACGATCTTATAATTGTGACGGTCGAACGCTACCTCTGGGCAACCAGGACAATAAAAGCAGTCCTAGACTCTACTATATTTCACACAAAACCTGTTCAACGACCTTATGGCGCCATGAACCTCTAATGGGGACCACCCGTGCCGCTTAGGTGATCAGAGCAACGTTTTACCAAATCCGGCTTGGAAACACGAGGATCCATATATATTTCATTAGCCAAATAAAGCACTCGGACTTCTACATATAATCAACACCTCAACCCACCAGGATTCAAACCCACGATCTTATAAGTATGACCGGGGTATGCTACCTCTGGGCCACCAGGACAATAAAAGCAGTCCTAGACTCTCCTATATTTCACACAAAGCCTGTTCAACGAGCTTATGACGCTGTCAACCTCTAATGGGGACCATCTGTGCCGCTTAGGTGATCAGAGCAACGTTTTACCAAATCCGGCTTCGAAACACGAGGATCCATATATATTTCATTAGCCCAATAAAGCATGCGGACTTCTACATATAATCAACACCTCACCCCACCAGGATTTGAACCCACGATTTTATAATTGTGACCGGGAAACGCTACCTCTGGACCACCAGGACACTAAAAGCAGTCCTAGACTCTGCCATATTTCACACAAAGCCTGTTGAATGAGCTTATGGCGCCGTGAACCTCTAATGGGGACCACCCGTGCCGCTTAGGTGTTCAGAGTAACGTTTTACCAAATCCGGCTTCGAAACACGAGGATCCATATCTATTTTATTAGCCCAATAAAGCACGCACACTTCTACATATAATCAACACCTCACCCCACCAGGATTCGAACCCACGATCTTATAATTGTGACCGGGGAACGCTACCTCTGGGCCACCAGGACACTAAAAGCAGCGCTAGACTCTGTTATATTTCACACAAAGCCTGTTCAATGAGCTTATGGCGCCGTGAACCTCTAATGGGGACCACCCGTGCCGCTTAGGTGATCAGAGCAACGTTTTACCAAATTCGGCTTCGAAACACGAGGATCGATATATTTTTCATTAGCCTAATAAAGCACGCAGATTTCTACATATAATTAACACCTCACCCCACCAGGATTCGAACCCACGATCTTATAATTGTGGCCGAGGAACGCTACCTCTAGGCCACCAGGACACTAAAAGCAGTCGTAGACGCTGTGATATTTCACACAAAGCCTGTTGAACGACGTTATGGCGCCGTGAACCTCTAATGGGGACTACCCCTGCTGCTTAGGTGATCAGAGAAACGTTTAACCAAATGCGGCTTCGAAACCCGAGGATCCATATATATTTCATTAGCCCAATAAAGCACGCAGACATCTACATATAATCAACGCCTCACCCCACCAGGATTTGAAGCCACGATCTTATAATTGTGACTAGGGAATGCTACCTGTGGACCACCAGGACACTAAAAGCAGTCCTAAACTCTGTTATATTTCACACAAAGCCTGTTCAACGAGCTTATGGCGCCGTGAACCATTATAGGGGACCACCCGTGCCGCTTACGTGATCAGAGCAACGTTTTACCAAATCCAGCTTGGAAACTCGAGGATCCATATATATTTCATTAGCCCAATAAAGCACGCGGACTTCTACATAAATTCAACACCTCACCCCACCAGGATTCAATCCCAAAATCTCACACCGCTCCTGAACTAAGAAGACCTCTCAACAAGACCTCCTGCTGGACCCGGAACTGTGAAGACCGCCCTCTCCCTTGTGCCATTGTTGGCCATCTTCTCGGACCGGACCACCCACGACTGTCATCGTCCACAACAACTCACGAGCGTTCTCGGTTTATCGAGCATTAGCTTGCCCTCCCCACTGGTGGTGTGAGTGACCCACACTCCAGCTGGAGAGCAGTTATAGTGCGATATTCCAGGCGTGGTTTGAGCTCTTTTCCTTCTACTACTTTTTTTCCTTTTTCGCTCTGGCCTAGGGACCTGCACCCTCAAAAGTGTATTCGTCCTGCGGTCCCTCCTGTAACTGTTCACCTCCCTCCCAGGAGATTGTGAACACGAAAGGGGGTTGGAGCAAAACCCATCCCAGCCGAGTCTTTCCAGGAAAACCGTGATCGTGCGGGTCCACCTGGAAAGAGGGTAGCAATCCTTATCCTTCCCAAATAGGCACACTTAGCTCACGTCTATAAGTGAGCAGTCACATACACTAGGAAGTAGGCTTCCCCAACGGGGCTCCGGGAGAGAAGCTCAGGAACCACTCTACGACCACCAGCCAGTGGGGAGTGCTGTAATTCCTCTGCATTTTACTCAACCGGAATAGGTAGGATCTAAAAAAAAAAAAATAAAAAAAAAAAAATAAATAACCCAGGTTATGGAGCGCGTACGCCCTCCTAACCGCGACCCCCGCCTGAACCGCCAACCTGACGACCCGAACTACGACAGGCTTCGCACAGAGAAAGCAGACCAGTTACGCGCCTTCAATGAAGCCCTGAAAAGTAGGAACAGTGCCACCACCTCCAACAACTCCACCACCACTGCTACCGCCACTGAGGACCACTGGACGAAGGTAGAAAACAAAAAACGCCGACGTGCTTTTTCGGGAAACGAATGCCGTCAAGCAGCCCCAAAGGCACCCATCACCACCACCAGCTCTCCTCCAACGACACTGCCAAAATTCCGGATCACGAAAACGGACGCAAAAACAACATATGCCGCCGTCACAGAGATGGAAAAGGACTCCGCCACCACCCTCGACACTTACCTGCAAAACACCACCACCGTTGCATCAACAAAGCTGGACCCCGCCCAGAAACTGATGAAGTCGGTAGTCCTCCGGTACCCAAAGGAACTACCTCTCGAACCCCTGGAGAACCACCCGAAGATCCTAAAAGCCGAGAGATGCTCTCCCCTGTCCGACAAGACGGCCACCACGAAACAAGTGCTCATAACGCACTACGGCTCACCCCCCAGCTCCATAGACCTCAAAACCTGGGGGATATACGAAGTGAGGCCCTTCGTCCCAGAGCCCCTGCGGTGCTTCAGATGCCAGAAATACGGGCACCATCAGACAAGGTGCATGTACAAGGAAATCTGCGCAGTCTGCGCACAGAAGCACGGCACACACTCCTGCCTCACCAAGTTGAAAAATGGGGAAAAAATTGCCCCCAAGTGTGCCAACTGCGGGGGCAAACACCACGCCTGGAATCCTGGATGCTCAGAGAGAACAAAGAGGGTCCAGGCAAACCGACCAGCAGCAAGACCGGCCCCCACCGCCTACACACCAGCCCCACCAAGTACCTTCGTGTGGGGAACCCAAAGGCCAAAACAACAAAGACAACCTCCTCAGCCAGTCAACACCCAAAGTGCAGCCCAGTTTCCTGGCCTCACTACGGCCACACCTCAGCCACCCAAGCAGCAGACAACGACAACCACGAGAAAGGCAAAAGAAGCACACACCAAGGCACCAGAAGGAATGATACACGTATCAGACCAAGCCAAGGTACTGACAACCTTCGCGGAGGGCTTAGCCGGACTACTGGGCCACAAGATCCAACCCACACAGCTCCAAATACTCATGGGGAGCGTCCTCGGGCAAGTCGCCACAGCTCCAGCCAACTCAGTGGAGGAAGCCACGCCGGTCCTCACACGAGTGACAACCGAGGTACACTCTACACCGAAGAAGGCCACCAGAGAACCCAAGATACCGACAGCTCCCAGAAAGAAACTGGACGTTTCAACTCCCCTGAACCGAACCACGGCCCAGAAGGCAAAAATCACAGAACACGAAGATATGAACCTGATCCAGTTGGAATCGAACTTGGACATCTCCATCGAGGACCACCAGAAGTCCCCGATGAAACAGTGGTGGAAAACATCAGCACCCTGAACATCCTAACATGGAATGCTCAGGGCATCAAAAACAAGAAACACCTCCTACAAGAAGCAGCAGCCAAGGACAAGCTTGACATCATACTGCTACAAGAAACACTTCTACAAGAACACCACTGTTTCAAATTCAGCGGTTACAAAACATACAGGAGGCATTTCACGCAGGCGTCAACAAGAGGATGTATGATCTTGGTCAAGTCAAGCATACCCTCCGCCGATGTCACGCAGCAATTTCCATGTGGGGAAAACATCGAGACACAGGCCGTCAAAGTAACCCTCCAAGAACGGGAATTAACTGTTCACAACATCTACAAGAACCCAAGGGGCTCACTGGAGGTTACTCAATTATTTGCTTCGGCCGCTGACCACGCCACACTCATAGGAGGGGATTTCAACGCACATCATCCCTTCCTAAGCTCGGCAAGCCCCACAAATGAAGGCGGCCTACACCTATACACCACCTTTCAAGATACACCCGAGATCTGCCTCCTGAACACCGGAGAGCCCACCCACACTAGGGGAGGAAGGCTAGATCTAACCTTCGTCTCCAGTGCACTACAGCCTTCGGCCTCCTGGCAGATACACCCCACGCTGACCAGCGACCACTTCGCCACCCTAACAACGCTGAAGGTGAACAAACTCCCCACTCCACCCCCCCCGAGATGGAGATACAATACCCAAAAGGCAGACTGGGGACTCTTTAAGAAACACCTGGCCAAGTGGCGCGAAAAATCACAGCCGGCCGGCGCAGCACCCGTGGATGAGACAACCCTCCACCACCAATTGGTCGAGGCGTTTCACCAATCGGCAGAAGAGGCTATCCCAAAAACAAAACCCACATCAAGACAGTACAATGATTACTGGTACTACTGTCCCAGGGTGAAAGAACTCAACCACAGAGTGAACATGGCCCGAGGAAACTACAGGAGACATCCCACGGCAACAAACAGACATCTCCTGCAAGTCATAGTTAAGGATACCAGGGAAGAGAAGGAAGAAATAAAAAACGTAAGCTGGCTCAAGTGGTGCTCCGAACTGAACGAGCACATCTCCCTTGGCAAGATGTAGGCCCAGATCCGAAGGGCATCTGGGAAGGCAACACCACCACCACCAACCCATCCCAACCCAGAAGAGGAAGCCGAGAGACTTGCAAAACTGTTCTCTGACCGAGCAGCAACGAAAAACCTCCCGAGACAGGCGGAGGAGACACAACGGCGTCTGCGACAGGTCAGGCTCCAGATGATCGAAGAGGCCTGCAACAGTGAAGATGACACTGACAGACCATTCAACCAGCAAGAACTCCAGAAGTCGCTAAAACGAAGCAAGGACACAGCTCCAGGGGCCGACGGGATAACCTACTCCATGCTTTCTCATGCCGGTACAGCCGGACACGAGGCTCTGCTGCAAGCCATCAATGCTTCGTGGACAGCACAAAGACTCCCACCGGAATGGAAGAAGGCAGATATACAGCCCATTCCGAAGCCCAGAGAACCAGACAAACCGAGGCCCATCTCCCTTCTCAGCTGCATAGCGAAGACGGGAGAAAGAATGGCTCTCAACCGACTCAAGTGGAAAGTAGGCAGCCCACACCCTCCCATCTTTGCTTACACCGAGAACACCGGCACAGGCAACAACATCGCCGAGATACTCAGCACAGTGGACAACAAACCAGCTCTGGTGGTCTTCCTCGACCTGGAGAAAGCCTTCGAACTAGCAAATCCATTGGCCATTACAACTACGCTCGCTAAAAAAGGCGTCAAAGGAAGGTTGCTGGGGTGGATCCAGAACTACCTCACACAGAGAGAAGCACAAGTACGCTTTCAGGGAGCAACCTCAAGCTACAGGGTCCATGAAAACGGAACCCCACAAGGAGGCATCCTCAGTCCAATGCTGTTCAATGTCCTGATGGAAAATCTAGTCAAACTTCCTTTCAGACAAACAGCCAAGCTCCTATGCTATGCAGACGACTTACAGCTTATAGTAAGAGGATCAAACAGACTAACCAACACGCAACACGCACTCCAACTTATAGAAGACGAGTGCAACAGACTTGGACTCAAGATAAATCCAGCCAAGTCGAAAGCGATGGCCATCTGCACAGACACACCAGACAAGATGCTCTCCATACAAAACACGCCGGTAGTCTGGACCAACGCCCACCAGTGTCTTGGAATCTTGTTTGACCAGAAACTCACCTTCAAGCCGCAACTCGAGTATCTCAGGCACAGGACGAAGAGCAGACACAATATAATGAGGTCGCTCACCAGCAAATCCGCAGGAGCAAACCTTCATGTGCTCAAAGCCTGCTACACAGCCGCCATCAGATCGCTGGTAGATTACAGTGCTCCAGCACTCATTGGACTGAGAGAAGACCAAATAGCTAAGCTAGAAGTCATTCAAAACAATGCTCTCAGGACCATGCTCGGAGCACCCATGTGGACCAGAATTTGCAATCTGCAAATGGAAACCGAACTACCACCCCTGGCAGTACGAGTCAAGCAGGTGACAGCCGGTCTCCTCGCCAAAATCTGTAGAGCAGACAAGCCCACAGTTGCCAAGATTCGAATCAGTGCCTCCCTCCACCTCGACCACAGAATGCGAGGGGCCACCTGGTCGCACGAGGCAAGCGAGGTCATCCGACACCTGCAAGCAGAAACACTCGTCAAGAACAACCAAGACACACGAGACAATGGTTACGCTGTTCCTCCACCATGGAGCCCTCCACCAGCCACACTCAAATTTACCGACCTAGGCGATAGTAAAGCCAACCTCCAGGAGGACCTCAAAAAAATAACTCTCCAAGCCATAGCCACCGAGACACCGGCTGATGCAGCATCA
>NW_024757267.1:0-11544 GCF_018991925.1 Homarus americanus
ATATCGCGTTTTGTCTCCACCATGGAAAAAACGCGTAAGGGGGGACCCTTACGCGTTTTCTCACCCATATATGATTTTCTCTCAGACTTGAAATTTGGTGGGATTAATATCAGCAATTAAGTACATCCAGCAGAACATAACAACACCAACCAATCACCTGAGAAACCAATAGTTGGCGAGTACTGAAATAAGCATTGAGAAAAATTTCATTAAAATATTCCAAGCATCATTACGACCACTAATTGTTCCGCAATCGAACTGTCAATGATAGGATCGGACTCGGCATGCTCAGGAGTACCTATACTGTGATTTTGAACAAAATCGCGTATATCGCGTTTTGTCTCGACCATGGAAAAAACGCGTAAGGGCCCCCCCTTACGCGTTTTTTCACCCAAATATGATTTTCTCTCAGACTTGAAATTTGGTGGGATTAATTTCAGTAATTAAGTACATCCAGAAGAACATAACAACACCAACCAATCACCTGAGAAACCAATAATTGGCGAGTACTGAAATAAGCATTGAGAAAAATTTCATTAAAATATTCCAAGCATCATTACGACCACTAATTGTTCCGCAATCGAACTGTCGATGATAGGATCGGACTCGGCATGCTCAGGAGTACCTATACTGTGATTTTGAACATAATCGCGTATATCGCGTTTTGTCTCGACCATGGAAGCAGCGTAAAGGGTCACCTTGCGTGTTTTCACCCATATGATTTTTCTCTCAGACTTGGGGGTTGGTGGGATTTAATATCAGTAATTAAGTACGTTCAGAAGAACATAACAACGCAACAATCACCTGAGAAACCAATAGTTGGCGATGAAATAAGCATTGAAAATTTCATTAAAATATTCCAAGCATCATTACGACCACTAATTGTTCCGCAATCGAACTGTCGATGATTCTATCGGACTCGGCATGCTCAGGAGTACCTATACTGTGATTTTGAACATAATCGCGTATATCGCGTTTTGTCTCGACCATGGAAAAAACGCGTAAGGGGGGACCCTTATGCGTTTTCTCACCCATATATGATTTTCTCTCAGACTTGAAATTTGGTGGGATTAATATCAGTAATTAAGTACATCCAGCAGAACATAACAACACCAACCAATCACCTGAGAAACCAATAGTTGGCGAGTACTGAAATAAGCATTGAGAAAAATTTCATTAAAATATTCCAAGCATCAATACGACCACTAATTGTTCCGCAATCGAACTGTCGATGATAGGATCGGACTCGGCATGCTCAGGAGTACCTATACTGTGATTTTGAACATAATCGCGTATATCGCGTTTTGTCTCGACCATGGAAAAAACGCGTAAGGGGGGACCCTTACACGTTTTCTCACCCATATATAATTTTCTCTCAGACTTGAAATTTGGTGGGATTAATATCAGTAATTAAGTACATCCAGCAGAACATAACAACACCAACCAATCACCTGAGAAACCAATAGTTGGCGAGTACTGAAATAAGCATTGAGAAAAATTTCATTAAAATATTCCAAGCATCATTACGACCACTAATTGTTCCGCAATCGAACTGTCGATGATAGGATCGGACTTGGCATGCTCAGGAGTACCTATACTGTGATTTTGAACAAAATCGTGTATATCGCGTTTTGTCTCGTCCATGGAAAAAACGCGTAAGGGTCCCCCCTTACGTGTTTTTTCACCCATATATGATTTTCTCTCAGACTTGAAATTTGGTGGGATTAATTTCAGTAATTAAGTACATTCAGAAGAACATAACAACACCAACCAATCACCTGAGAAACCAATAGTTGGTGAGTACTGAAATAAGCATTGAGAAAATTTTCATTAAAATATTCCAAGCATCATTACGACCACTAATTGTTCCGCAATCGAACTGTCGATGATAGGATCGGACTCGGCATGCTCAGGAGTACCTATACTGTGATTTTGAACAAAATCGAGTAAATCGCGTTTTGTCTCGACCATGGAAAAAACGCGTAAGGGTCCCCCCTTACGTGTTTTTTCACCCAAATATGATTTTCTCTCAGACTTGAAATTTGGTGGGATTAATTTCAGTAATTAAGTACATTTAGAAGAACATAACAACACCAACCAATCACCTCAGAAACCAATAGTTGGCGAGTACTGAAATAAGCATTGAGAAAATTTCATTAAAATATTCCAAGCATCATTACGACCACTAATTGTTCCGCAATCGAACTGTCGATGATAGGATCGGACTCGGTATGCTCAGGAGTACCTATACTGTGATTTTGAACATAATCGTGTATATCGCGTTTTGTCTCCACCATGGAAAAAACGCGTAAGGGGGGACCCTTACGCGTTTTCTCACCCATATATGATTTTCTCTCAGACTTGAAATTTGGTGGGATTAATATCAGTAATTAAGTACATCCAGCAGAACATAACAACACCAACCAATCACCTGAGAAACCAATAGTTGGCGAGTACTGAAATAAGCATTGAGAAAAATTTCATTAAAATATTCCAAGCATCATTACGACCACTAATTGTTCCGCAATCGAACTGTCGATGATTCTATCGGACTCGGCATGCTCAGGAGTACCTATACTGTCATTTTGAACAAAATAGCGTATATCGCGTTTTGTCTCGACCATGGAAAAACCGCGTAAGGGTCCCCCCTTACGTGTTTTTTCACCCATATATGATTTTCTCTCAGACTTGAAATTTGGTGGGATTAATATCGGTAATTAAATACATCCAGAAGAACATAACAACACCAACCAATCACCTGAGAAACCAATAGTTGGCGAGTACTGAAATAAGCATTGAGAAAATTTCATTAAAATATTCCAAGCATCATTACGACCACTAATTGTTCCGCAATCGAACTGTAGATGATAGGATCGGACTTAGCATGCTCAGGAGTACCTATACTGTGATTTTGAACAAAATCGTGTATATCGCGTTTTGTCTCGTCATTGGAAAAAACGCGTAAGGGTCCCCCCTTACGTGTTTTTTCACCTATATATGATTTTCTCAGACTTGAAATTTGGTGGGATTAATTTCAGTAATTAAGTACATCCAGAAGAACATAACAACACCAACCAATCACCTGAGAAACCAATAGTTGGTGAGTACTGAAATAAGCATTGAGAAAAATTTCATTAAAATATTCCAAGCATCATTACGACCACTAATTGTTCCGCAATCGAACTGTCGATGATAGGATCGGTTCGGCATGCTCAAGTACTATACTGTGATTTTAGCGAACATAATCGCGTATATCAGCGTTTTGTCTCGACCATGGAAAAAGCGGCGTGGGGAATCCCCCTTCGTGTTTTTCACCCTTATGTGATTTTCTTCAGACTTGAAATTTGGTGATTTCATCAGTAATTAAGTACATCCAGAAGAACATACTAACACCAACCAATCACCTCAGAAACCAATAGTTGGCGAGTACTGAAATAAGCATTGAGAAAATTTCATTAAAACATTCCAAGCATCATTACGACCACTAATTGTTCCGCAATCGAACTGTGGATGATAGGATCGGACTTAGCATGCTCAGGAGTACCTATACTGTGATTTTGAACAAAATCGTGTATATCGCGTTTTGTCTCGTCCATGTAAAAAAACGCGTAAGGGTCCCCCCTTACGTGTTTTCTCACCCATATATGATTTTCTCTCAGATTTGAAATTTGGTGGGATTAATATCAGTAATTAAGTACATCCAGCAGAACATAACAACACCAACCAATCACCTGAGAAACCAATAGTTGGCGAGTACTGAAATAAGCATTGAGAAAAATTTCATTAAAATATTCCAAGCATCATTACGACCACTAATTGTTCCGCAATCGAACTGTCGATGATAGGATCGGACTTGGCATGCTCAGGAGTACCTATACTGTGATTTTGAACAAAATCGTGTATATCGCATTTTGTCTCGTCCATGGAAAAAACGCGTAAGGGTCCCCCCTTACGTGTTTTTTCACCCATATATGATTTTCTCTCAGACTTGAAATTTGGTGGGATTAATATCAGTAATTAAGTACATCCAGAAGAACATAACAACACCAACCAATCACCTGAGAAACCAATAGTTGGCGAGTACTGAAATAAGCATTGAGAAAAATTTCATTAAAATATTCCAAGCATCATTACGACCACTAATTGTTCCGCAATCGAACTGTCGATGATAGGATCGGACTCGGATGCTCAGGAGTACCTATACTGTGATTTTGAACAAAATCGAGTAAATCGCGTTTTGTCTCGACCATGGAAAAAACGCGTAAGGGTCCCCCCTTACGTGTTTTTTCACCCATATATGATTTTCTCTCAGACTTGAAATTTGGTGGAATTAATATAAGTAATTAAGTACATCCAGAAGAACATAACAACACCAACCAATCACCTGAGAAACCAATAGTTGGCGAGTACTGAAATAAGCATTGAGAAAAATTTCATTAAAATATTCCAAGCATCATTTAATTACTAATTGTTCCTCGCATCCAACTGTCGATGATAGATCAGACCGCAAGCTCAGAGTACTATATTGTGATTTTGAACAACAAAATCGGCAAATCGATCATGGAAACGCATAAGGGTCCCCCTTACGTGTTTTTTTCACCCATATGATTTTCCTCAGACTTGAAATTTGGTGGGATTAATTGCATCATATTATCATTCAGAAGAATTTATAACAACACCAAACTAATCACCTGAGAAAACTTCTAATAATAGTTGGCTTAGTACTGAAATAAGCATTGAGAAAAATTTCATTAAAATATTCCAAGCATCATTACGACCACTAATTGTTCCGCAATCGAACTGTCGATGATAGGATCGGACTCGGCATGCTCAGAAGTACCTATACTGCGATTTTGAACATAATCGCGTATATCGCGTTTTGTCTCCACCATGGAAAAAACGCGTAAGGGGGGACGCTTACGCGTTTTCTCACCCATATATGATTTTCTCTCAGACTTGAAATTTGGTGGGATTAATATCAGTAATTAAGTACATCCAGCAGAACATAACAACACCAACCAATCACCTGAGAAACCAATAGTTGGTGAGTACTGAAATAAGCATTGAGAAAAATTTCATTAAAATATTCCAAGCATCATTACGACCACTAATTCTTCCGCAATCGAACTGTCGATGATAGGATCGGACTCGGCATGCTCAGGAGTACCTATACTGTCATTTTGAACAAAATCGCGTATATCGCGTTTTGTTTCGACCATGGAAAAAACGCGTAAGGATCCCCCCTTACGTGTTTTTTCACCCATATATGATTTTCTCTCAGGCTTGAAATTTGGTGGGATTAATTTCAGTAATTAAGTACATTCAGAAGAACATAACAACACCAACCAATCACCTGAGAAACCAATAGTTGGCGAGTACTGAAATAAGCATTGAGAAAAATTTCATTAAAATATTCCAAGCATCATTACGACCACTAATTGTTCCGCAATCGAACTGTCGATGATAGGATCGGACTCGGCATGCTCAGGAGTACCTATACTGTCATTTTGAACAAAATCGCGTATATCGCGTTTTGTCTCGACCATGGAAAAAACGCGCAAGGGTCCCCCCTTACGTATTTTTTCACCCATATATGATTTTCTCTCAGACTTGAAATTTAGTGGGATTAATTTCAGTAATTCAGTACATCCAGAAGAACATAACAACACCAACCAATCACCTGAGAAACCAAAAGTTGGCGAGTACTGAAATAAGCATTGAGAAAAATTTCATTAAAATATTCCAAGCATCAATACGACCACTAATTGTTCCGCAATCGAACTGTCGATGAAAGGATCGGACTCGGCATGCTCAGGAGTACCTATACTGTGATTTTGAACAAAATCGCGTATATCGCGTTTTGTCTCGACCATGGAAAAAACGCGTAAGGGTCCCCCCTTACGTGTTTTTTCACCCATATATGATTTTCTCTCAGACTTGAAATTTGGTGGGATTAATTTCAGTAATTAAGTACATTCAGAAGAACATAACAACACCAACCAATCACCTGAGAAACCAATAGTTGGTGAGTACTGAAATAAGCATTGAGAAAAATTTCATTAAAATATTCCAAGCATCATTACGACCACTAATTGTTCCGCAATCGAACTGTCGATGATAGGATCGGACTCGGCATGCTCAGAAGTACCTATACTGCGATTTTGAACATAATCGCGTATATCGCGTTTTGTCTCCACCATGGAAAAAACGCGTAAGGGGGGACGCTTACGCGTTTTCTCACCCATATATGATTTTCTCTCAGACTTGAAATTTGGTGGGATTAATATCAGTAATTAAGTACATCCAGAAGAACATAACAACACCAACCAATCACCTGAGAAACCAAAAGTTGGCGAGTACTGAAATAAGCATTGAGAAAAATTTCATTAAAATATTCCAAGCATCATTACGACCACTAATTGTTCCGCAATCGAACTGTCGATGATTCTATCGGACTCGGCATGCTCAGGAGTACCTATACTGTCATTTTGAACAAAATAGCGTATATCGCGTTTTGTCTCGACCATGGAAAAAACGCGTAAGGGTCCCCCCTTACGTGTTTTTTCACCCATATATGATTTTCTCTCAGACTTGAAATTTGGTGGGATTAATATCGGTAATTAAATACATCCAGAAGAACATAACAACACCAACCAATCACCTGAGAAACCAATAGTTGGCGAGTACTGAAATAAGCATTGAGAAAAATTTCATTAAAATATTCCAAGCATCATTACGACCACTAATTGTTCCGCAATCAAACTGTCGATGAAAGGATCGGACTCGGCATGCTCAGGAGTACCTATACTGTGATTTTGAACAAAATCGAGTAAATCGCGTTTTGTCTCGACCATGGAAAAAACGCGTAAGGGTCCCCCCTTACGTGTTTTTTCACCCATATATGATTTTCTCTCAGACTTGAAATTTGGTGGAATTAATATCAGTAATTAAGTACATCCAGAAGAACATAACAACACCAACCAATCACCTGAGAAACCAATAGTTGGCGAGTACTGAAATAAGCATTGAGAAAAATTTCATTAAAATATTCCAAGCATCATTACGACCACTAATTGTTCCGCAATCGAACTGTCGATGATAGGATCGGACTTGGCATGCTCAGGAGTACCTATACTGTGATTTTGAACAAAATCGTGTATATCGCGTTTTGTCTCGTCCATGGAAAAAACGCGTAAGGGTCCCCCCTTACGTGTTTTTTCACCCATATATGATTTTCTCTCAGACTTGAAATTTGGTGGGATTAATTTCAGTAATTAAGTACATTCAGAAGAAGAACATACAACAACACCAACCAATCACCTGAGAAACCAATACAGAGTACTCGAAATAAGCATTGAGAAAAATTCTATTAAATATTCCAAGCATCATTACGACCACTAATTGTTCCGCAATCGAACTGTCGATGATAGATCGACTCGGCATGCTCAGAGTACCTATATCAGATTTGAACATAATCACAGATATCGCGCTTTGTCTGACCATGGAAAAACGCCAGTAGCGGTCCCCCTTACGTGTTTTTCACCCATATATGAGCCTTCAGACTTGAAATTTGTGGATTAATATCAGCAATTGCTATATCCAGAGCATATACATATGTTATTAAATATAACAACACCAACCAATCACCTGAGAAACCAATAGTTGGCGAGTACTGAAATAAGCATTGAGAAAAATTTCATTAAAATATTCCAAGCATCAATACGACTACTAATTGTTCCGCAATCGAACTGTCGATGAAAGGATCGGACTCCGAATGCTCAGGAGTACCTATACAGTACTGTGATTTTTGAACAAAATCGAGTAAATCGCGTTTTGTCTCGACCATGGAAAAAACGCGTAAGGGTCCCCCCTTACGTGTTTTTTCACCCATATATGATTTTCTCTCAGACTTGAAATTTGGTGGAATTAATATCAGTAATTAAGTACATCCAGAAGAACATAACAACACCAACCAATCACCTGAGAAACCAATAGTTGGCGAGTACTGAAATAAGCATTGAGAAAAATTTCATTAAAATATTCCAAGCATCATTACGACCACTAATTGTTCCGCAATCGAACTGTCGATGATAGGATCGGACTCGGCATGCTCAGGAGTACCTATACTGTGATTTTGAACAAAATCGAGTAAATCGCGTTTTGTCTCGACCATGGAAAAAACGCATAAGGGTCCCCCCTTACGTGTTTTTTCACCCATATATGAATTTCTCTCAGACTTGAAATTTGGTGAGATTAATTTCAGTAATTAAGTACATTCAGAAGAACATAACAACACCAACCAATCACCTGAGAAACCAATAGTTGGCGAGTACTGAAATAAGCATTGAGAAAAATTTCATTAAAATATTCCAAGCATCATTACGACCACTAATTGTTCCGCAATCGAACTGTCGATGATAGGATCGGACTCGGCATGCTCAGGAGTACCTATACTGTGATTTTGAACAAAATCGCGTATATCGCGTTTTGTCTCGACCATGGAAAAAACGCGTAAGGGTCCCCCCTTACGTGTTTTTTCACCCATATATGATTTTCTCTCAGACTTGAAATTTGGTGGGATTAATATCAGTAATTAAGTACATCCAGAAGAACATAACACCAACCAATCACCTGAGAAACCAATAGTTGGCGAGTACTGAAATAAGCATTGAGAAAAATTTCATTAAAATATTCCAAGCATCATTACGACCACTAATTGTTCCGCAATCGAACTGTCGATGATAGGATCGGACTCGGCATGCTCAGGAGTACCTATACTGTCATTTTGAACAGAATCGCGTATATCGCGTTTTGTCTCGACCATGGAAAAAACGCGCAAGGGTCCCCCCTTACGTATTTTTTCACCCATATATGATTTTCTCTCAGACTTGAAATTTAGTGGGATTAATTTCAGTAATTAAGTACATCCAGAAGAACATAACAACACCAACCAATCACCTGAGTAATAGTTGGCGAGTACTGAAATAAGCATTGAGAAAAATTTCATTAAAATATTCCAAGGATCAATACGACCAACACTGTTCCGCAATCGAACTGTCGATGAAAGGATCGACCCGAATGCTCAGGAGTACCTATACTGGTGATTTTGAACAAAACTGAGCAATCGCGTTTTGTCTGACCATGGAGAAAAACGCGCGGTCCCCCACGCAGCTGCCACCCATATATGATTTTCAGACTTGAAATTTGCGAAATTAAATATCAGTAATTAAGTACATCCAGAAGAATATAACAACACCAACCAATCACCTGAGAAACCAATAGTTGGAGAGTACTGAAATAAGCATTGTGAAAAATTTCATTTAAATATTCCAAGCATCATTACGACCACTAATTATTCCGCAATCGAACTGTCGATGATAGGACCGGACTCGGCATGCTCTAGAGTACCTATACTGTGAATTTGAACAAAATCGCATATATCGAGTTTTGTCTCGACCCTGGAAAAAACGCGTAAGGGTCCCCCCTTATGCGTTTTTCCACCCAAATATGATTTTCTCTCAGACATGAAATTTGGTGGGATTAATTTCAGTAATTAAGTATATTCATTAGAACATAACAGCACCAACCAAATGCCTGAGAAACCAATAGTTGGAGAGTACTGAAATAAGCATTGTGAACAATTTCATTAAAATATTCCAAGCATCATTACGACCACTAATTATTCCGCAATCAAACTGTCGATGATTGGACCGGACTCGGCATGCTCAGGAGTACCTATACTGTGATTTTGAACAAAATCGCATATATCGAGTTTTGTCTCGACCCTGGAAAAAACGCGTAAGGGTCCCCCTTATGCGTTTTTCCATCCAAATATGATTTTCTCTCAGACATGAAATTTGGTGGGATTAATTTCAGTAATTAAGTATATCCATTAGAACATAACAGCACCAACCAAATGCCTGAGAAACCAATAGTTGGAGAGTACTGAAATAAGCATTGTGAAAAATTTCATTAAAATATTCCAAGCATCATTACGACCACTAATTATTCCGCAATCAAACTGTCGATGATTGGACCGGACTCGGCATGCTCAAGAGTACCTATACTGTGATTTTGAACAAAATCGGATATATCGAGTTTTGTGTCGACCCTGGAAAAAACGCGTAAGGGTCCCCCCTTATGCGTTTTTCCACCCAAATATGATTTTCTCTCAGACATGAAATTTGGTGGGATTAATTTCAGTAATTAAAGTACATCCATTAGAACATAACAGCACCAACCAAATGCCTGAAATAATATTTGGAGAGTACTGAAATAAGCATTGTGAAAATTTCATTAAAATATTCCAAGCATCATTCACGACCACTAATTATTCACCAATCGAACTATGGAGTAGTAGGACGGACTCGGCATGCTCCAGGAATTACCTATACTGTGATTTTTAAAATGCATATATCGAGATTTTTGTGTCGACCCTGGAAAAAAGCGTAAGGTCCCCCCTTATCGTTTTCCACTAAACTCGATTTTCTCTCAGACATGAAATTTGGTGGAGTTAATTTGATAATTAAAGTACATCCATTAGAACATAACAGCACCAACCAAATACCTGAAACCAATAGTTGGAAGTACTGAAATAAGCATTGTGAAAAATTTCATTAAAATAGTCCAAGCATCATTACGACCACTAATTATTCAGCAATCGAACTGTCGATGATAGGACCGGACTCGGCATGCTAAGGAGTACCTACACTATGATTTTGAACAAAATCGCATATATCACGTTTTCTCTCGACCCTGGAAAAAACGCGTAAGGGTCCCCCTTATGCGTTTTTCCACCCAAATATGAATTTCTCTCAGACATGAAATTTGGTGGGATTAATTTCAGTAATTAAGTACATCCAGAAGAACATAACAACACCAACCAAATACCTGAGAAACCAATAATTAGCGGGTACTGAAATAAGCATTGTGAAAAATTTCATTAAAATATTCCAAGCATCATTACGACCACCTAATTATTCCGCCCAATCAAACTATGGAAGTGATTGGACCCGGACTAGAAAGGCATGCTCAGGAGTACCCTATACTGTGATTTTGAACAAATGTCGCATATATCAAGTTTTGTCCTCGACCCTGGAAAAACAGCGTGAGGGTCCCCATATCGCGTTTTCACCCAAGCATATGATTTTCTCTCAGACATGAAATTTGGTGGGATTAATTTCAATGATGAAAGTACATCCATTAGAACATAACAACACCAACCAAATACCTGAAAAACCAATAGTTGGAGAGTACTGAAATATGCATTGTGAAAAATTTCATTAAAATATTCCAAGCATCATTACGGCCACTAATTATTCCGCAATCGAACTGTCGATGATAGCACCAGACTCGGCATGCTCCGGAGTACCTATACTGTGATTTTGAACAAAATCGCATATATCTCGTTTTCTCTCGGCCCTGGAAAATACGCGTAAGGGTCCCCCCTTATGCGTTTTTCCACCCAAATATGATTATCACTCAGACATGAAATTTGGTGGGACTAATTTCAGTAATTAAGTACATCCATTAGAACATAACAGC
>NW_024757268.1:0-18487 GCF_018991925.1 Homarus americanus
CCCTGTAAATAGTTGCTGGTTTCAGCGTTATATTCCGGTGATCCTTGTGAGGCTTCTGTCCTGACCAGTATGACGACGATATTGTAACCTATCAAATGTTCTTCAAACTATGTAAACAGTCGGCACAGTCCAGGAAGACAGGTGCTACAGCCAGCATAGATAAGAACCTCAACTCATATATATAGATACACTAAGGCAACACAACCCAAACACACAAAGGCTAAACCAACACGACTAAGGCGTACAGAGCTCTTAGTCAGTAGAGAAAGTCTTCTTATTAAGGGTAAGAGGAACATAGTATCACCGTCACTCTCCCAGGACGAGAAAACAACAAATGATCTGCCGAAATCGTTGGACACGTGGAGGCCCGGCCAGCCAACTCTCCTGACAGTTTAATTGGCTCTCGATGCTGCTCCCTGACGTCCACCACAGCTCCCACCCCCATCACCAGCCACACACCACACCAGCACAAGAAACACCAAATGAAAACTGATTAATTCACTCCTGACTTCTCCCAGAATTCCAGGATACTAAATTAAACCAAAATATAAGTCGAGCTGCTCACCTGTTTGTGCTGATGACATGGACATTTCCTTGCATTGTTTTATATATATATATATATATATATATATATATATATATATATATATATATATATATATATATATATATATATATATATATATATATATATATAACACTAATAATAATCGATGCTTTTATCGTTTCTGAAGACCGTCGTCTATTTGTCAACACACTTAAAGGTTACCACGGCTGGGCGAGTCCATTAATTCATATGGCATAAATACTAGTGAGCATCACATAAACATTATAGGGAACAATAATGTTAACGCTTAAGAGAAAACGTTAAAGAAAAAAATAAGTGTCTTTCTAAACTAAGTTGATAAGTTTAGGGGAAATGGACAAAGACCTACAATATATACACACAGTTATTAACAACTGTAATACTATGACTTCTACATAAGTTTGGCTGTAGGTTCATGTTATTGTATGTCTAAAACCTATAAGATTTAACCTAACGTAGCTTTAACTATGTTTATTAGTTCTCAGATTAGTGTGTGGACATATTAAATAATCTTCTTCCACATCCTTAAATCTGTCCTTTATTGAGCTGCAAATCTTCACTCTTTCCAAATTTCAGAAAAAATATCTTTCAATATTCTAAAAATCTTCTGCTACTCAAACAACAAAGACATTAAAAGGATAGTTACATTACCCTCGTCTCAGCAGCACCGCCTCAGCTCCACCCTCTCTCGAGACCCAACGCTCTTACTCTCTCCCTCATCCACCATCCTCCTCTACACACGCTCAACTTTTTTAACTATCCAGTATTATATCTTTTGTACACTTCCTTCCCCCATTCCGTCTCCAGGTGCCGCCCGAAGTGTGTTCTTCAAGGGTTTAAATTACGAAAGAGAGGTACTGATTGTTTGCTCTGTTATTGTTTGTCTGGGTGATATCTCAGGCACTTTTTGAGCAGGAAGATGAAATTTGGACACAAAATTAACCTGAGGCTTTGGCATCCCCTCTTTTACTCATCTTTTGTTTGTGGTATAGCATGGGAGGGGGCGGCGGTGTCTTTTGGACGTACCACTACTTGTTCACTTTATTTTGCAAATAATGAAATACAAATTGAAATAAAAGGATTTTACTTATAGTTTGGCGCTTCCGACACAGAACGTTAACCTGACTTGTGAACTGAACATTGAACTATTTTCTCTCGACCGCCTTCACTATAAAGTTAGGTACAGCTGGGTGGACTGGGAGTGCCTCGGGGTCAAACCAGAGACTCTTGGGACAGGAGGCGAGGGGTGTATCCATCCGGCCGCCAGACCCCTATCGTAGGGTTAACACCACCTAAGATGACCAGTTTCATCAACACACACACACACACACACACACACACACACACATCGAAGAGAGAGAATATAAAAATCTATAATGTTTTTTACCTATTCTTTTGTTATTTCTTTTAGATAACAAGTTACAGGTAATTATGTAATGGTCTCAAGATACAGGTAAATAATGGCCTCTGTCACACCACCCATATATCACTTTAATTCTATCATCTATATCTGTTGCTGTATTCAAGCTATATTACCTATAATTTATATATTAAAATTGAACACCTTGTACAGTCACACACAGTAATGTCACCCATCTTATCCTTAATTGTCTTATATATTATTTAAAACATCTACACAAACCTTCATCCTTCTTCACCATCACGGTATTCACTCATTTATCTGCTTTTCTTTATGTCTTTATTCCATGCACTTTATTCCTTACCCATAATCTTCCGGCAACAAGTTCATGGTTCTCTTAGTCTTCCTCCCTGTAGTGTCTTAAGTCCTTATATACACAAGTTTATGACAATATACAAGTTAAATGTCTCAGGTCTTCGTCCCCTTTTAAAATCAATTTTCACCGTCCAGGACTATTTCAATCCCTGCCTCAACTTTTATTAGATCTGAAACTCATCTTTCGAGCTAATGACCAATCTTCTGTTCTTCTGCCGCCACAGGTGGAGTATTCTTCTTCACTGGTTTGTCTCTCTTTCTCTCTGACTGTGTACTCTCAACACAGTGACGCACCACAGCACAACACACTGTGACGCACCACAACACAACACAGTGACGCACCACAAAACAGCATACTGTGACGCCTCACAGCACAACACACTGTGACGCACCACAGCACAACACACTGTGACGCACAACAACACAACACAACACACTGTGACGCACCACAATACAGCATACTGTGACGCCTCACAGCACAACAAACTGTGACGCACCACAACACAACACAACACACTGTGACGCACCACAACACAACATACTGTGACGCCCCACAGCATAACACACTGGATCAATGTTAACAGCAATAACTGCTTCACTGGAACAAGCTGTGACCGAAACTTAACTGCTGAAATGGTATATAAGCAATAATTACCATTAAAAATAAAATGTTTGCAAGAAATATTTTGTACAAACGAAACTAGCAAGAACACATCTTGTGAACGTATAATTGTGAATATAATTCAATCTTCTAAATACAGATTACAATGTAAACAACAACATCAACTGCCCGTATGATACAGTC
This sequence comes from Homarus americanus, assembly GCF_018991925.1. Lineage (NCBI taxonomy): Eukaryota > Metazoa > Arthropoda > Malacostraca > Decapoda > Nephropidae > Homarus > Homarus americanus. Next base: position 3,127 of record NW_024757268.1, read on the forward strand.
GTCGTGTTTTTCTGGGTAGTGAGTCAGCCAATTAGCAGCAGTCATTGGGCCAAGTTGTGCCTGTTATTGATGTTTATAGGCGATAGAAAACACGTATAATGACCCAGGTGTAATATGTGGCGTATCATCTATTAGTACTAGACAACAATTATCCTTTATTACTACCAGAAAAATATAGCACGTTAAGAATTTAGTGAATATAAAGGAAGTAATTTAATTCGGAGATATTTTGTTTTGTTTTTACTTTTTTTTACTTAAGTCTCATAAAATTCATTAAAAGAAAACGGATACAAATGAAGATTACTGCAGGGTAATCTTGTGTTTTTGGTCCCGTCTTTGAATGGTAAAGTCGCCGCACTCAGGCACTTCTGAGTTTAAACAAGTAAGTTATTGTTTAATGTGTTAGAGCGGCAATACAGCATTACGTAAATAATACTCCTAATTGCCCCCAGAGGCTAGTTTATTATCAAAGATTCCTCAAACACTGTTGTTATGATTGGATTAGAACACCGATTAGAAACTTTTAAAGCTTATGATGTAGTCACTAACTTAACAACCTGTTGTAAACTGAACTACATTTCCATCGTTCTTTTTCTAATACGAGTAATAGTAACTAAATGGTAAGAGAGTCAGGCAGACACCCAAATCACATCTGTGCTCGAGGATACAGACAAGTCAGTCTACACCTCCCCAATAGTCCTGACCCGACGCTTGAGTGTAGGAGGGAGGTAAAACACTGAAGGGGAGAAGAGTCTATGGATTGGCTTTGGAAGGAGAGGAGGCATATTATTGGTCTCTTGTCCAGTGAGTGGATTCTATAGAGTATTTGTGGGAGGAAGAAGCGGTGAGTGTGTCGCGGGACCAGACTTGGGGAGGTAGCCAACAGGTACAGTACACGTCTCCCGGAGCAATGATTGAAATAACACCTGGGAGAGAGAGAGAGAGAGAGAGAGAGAGAGAGAGAGAGAGAGAGAGAGCAGGAAGTTGGATGGTGATAGTGTAAAAGTTAATAAGGTGGACTATATTTTATATTATATTTTAATCATTCTCTCTGTACTGTACTGTACTGCACTGCACTGTACTGTACTGTACTGTACTGTACTGTACTGTACTGTACTGTATTGTATTGGCGTCTGTCACAATATCGCTCAATTATTCTTCAGTGGGTTTTCTTCCTGTAAGTCAGCCGACAGTTGTAGAGACATTTTGAGTTCATTCTATAGAACATTTGTTTCAGGCTTCGACTGGCAGCAACGTGTCCCATTCACTGAAAACTTTCTCTAATAGACAAACACATAGCCAAGATTTTATTGCAATTCTGAATATACTACAAAAACCTTTATATAAGTTCATTATGTTGACGGAGTTGGTCTGAGTCGGTTCGGTTTGGGTTTGGTTTACAATATACTGTACACTCCATCCATATAATGTTCCTCTGATGCCAAACTGACAAGTAATTTTCACCAGTTGGAATGTGTCAACACCCGCCTGGCTACCTGGAGTTGTGTCGCAAAAATGGTAGTGAAAGGGTCACCGAAATTGCACTAAAAGTTTATTGTAAACAGCTGCTTTCTCACCTCCTTTGTGAGAGACAATATATAGTGTGCCGTCCCCAGTGTTCCCTGTGTACTAAACATAGAAGATGAAGATAAAATACACAATACCAAATGATAAGAGGATTCATGTGAAAACTTATCATGTCTGGTTCACGTTATGCCAAGATTTCCCCCCAAAAGACCGACTTACTGTGTAGTGGTCAGCATCACCCCGCGCAGATGAGTGACCTCGAGGAGATAGACTGGAGGAGGTAACACGTGAAGGGGAATCAATCTACTGAAGAGCAATAATACTAACAGAAGAACCTATAAACACACTAGGCAAGTCATAGGCAAGTTCCTTGGTCTAACCAGCAGTAACTGGTGGTTCACACTGCCGGCTACTACAGGTAGTTAGCCTGCGTGAGTGGTGAGTTACCTGGCCATACACCTTGTCACCTCACAGGGTCGTCGTTGTGTTAGTTGCAGATTTTACCGCCGGAACAAATTCACGCTTAGTGGCATCAGTGCACGAGAGGTAACCATTATTTTTAACAAGCTATTCGTAAAAAAATTCATTGTTATTTATTCTTGCTATTGCGAGGATATATAAGAGTTGTAAAGGCCGGGTCTTTAATCACCGTACACAAAGTCTTTATCACAATAAACGTGGACAATGTTGATGTAATAACGTATTACAGCTCGGCAATAACTAAGGTCTTTAAGCGCGTATTATAGGTTAGCAACTACAGGAGACCGACAAACTTATTTTTCTCGGGGAATATCAACAATATTTGTATTAAAAAGTATCATTTTTTTTCTCCCAAAACTTAGACTAAAAACGAAAGATTTATAGCAGCCGCTCTTAAGGCCACACATGAGAAGTTCCTCTATACATATATTTTGTTTCTGTTGTTTGTATACTCCCGTGTTGTCCTACGTCTGGCAGCAACTGGAGATCAGGACATGTAAGTCGGGAAAAAGCTTGTGTAATAACAGTCTATGAAAGTTGAAATACTTCCCAATGAAACAAAAGACGAACAAATATAAACGTACAGCAACGGAAAGTTGTTTATTTTTTATATAGTTTTTATTTTCCTTCTGTTCACTATGATTAATTACACAGCTGAAGTATGTAACTCTTAGGTACAGTTCAGCCCTCTCCGATTTATTCTTATATAAATGAGGAGAATTTAATATATTTTGATTCTTTCTTTATTCATCAGATTATTCTGTTGGAGTTTGGACTTTCTTTTGGGGGGGGGGGCTGATTTTTGTTCTCGAAGTGTTTGGCCTCATTCTCTGTGACCCTTGATGATTATTACGTCTACCAAGACAAACAATTCCCTCTGTTGTGACCCAGTACTGACCCCTGCCCTCCCCTCCCCTCCGTCATGGTTCACATAATGTTTTCTTTACTTCAATATTCTAGTTACTAAATTTATAGTCACTTACGCATATCCGGGATGTTTGCAAGCCGCCACGACAATAGGTGCAATAAATGCAATACAACGCTTGTATAGTGTGTTGTGAGTGTGTTACTTTCTGTGGTCTGAGCCAGAGTGCAGAAATTTTGTGTCTGTTCCTGGAGCAGCAATAACCTGAGTTGGCCAGTGGAAACTGTTGAATTTTTCATGACGACCAAAAGAAGAAAAGTACAGGTTATTGTTGTAATCTGTACGACCCCCACAACCAGGTATATTTATATTGTTAACTCTTGTTGAATCACTGCTCAATTATCATCCTCGCTTTACTGTTATCATCATCTGTTTTATTTATGTCATGATGTTCAATTGTTTTTTATCCTCGACTAATTTTAATACAGATGGAAAATTCTGCCAGAAGGTAAGTTTATGGTGCGAGTTTTGGGACCAGGAGCTGTGTTGGATACCAGGACGATGACGCGTGCCACAACAGCAGCCCTTGGTGTCTTATTATTATTATTATTATTATTATTATTATTATTATTATTATTATTGTTATTATTGTTATTATTATTATTATTGTATGTCTTATATATTACACTTAAACTGACTACCGCCAGACATACAAGCGAGGAAGGATGATAAACATTAAGTGGAGAACAACCACATGTTAACATTATAACCTTGGCGCTTACTGCTCTCACCCACAGTGCAGCTGGGGAAAGGAAGGAAGCAGATGAAACAGGGAAGGAAGCAGCTGGAGCAGGGAGGGAAGCAGCTGGGGCAGGGAGGGAAGCAGCTGGGGCAGGGAGGGAAGCAGCTGGAGCAGGGAGGGAAGCAGCTCAGGGGGAACCCAGAGAGATACATAGTATAGGAACCTGAGCCACCAATATTGTTTTGGCCCAATAGTGTTAGAGACTGAGGGAGCCTGGAGCACCAAGGTCCACCGGAGACTCCAGATCATAGAGTTACTTGTCCCAGCGTCTCAGCACAGTAGTCTAGAGTGACTATATATATGTAGCCCCATTATACTGGAAGAAGTTCGGCATTAGCAGAGTTAATTATAAACAATGAAAACAACAAAGGTGGCAATGGTGTAGTTACTATCGTGTTACCATTTGTCTATTGCTGATATTGTGAGGCAAAACAGAGAGAATATAATCTTGAAGATAAAGCGGGTCTGATCTAACGATTAGAGTCGCTATGAAGTACATATACTGCAGCAGGACCAGGGAGGGAGAGTAGCTATGGGGTACATATACTGCAGCAGGACCAGGGAGGGAGAGTAGCTATGGGGTACATATACTGTAGCAGGACCAGGGAGGTAGAGTAGCTATGAGGTACATATACTGCTGCAGGACCAGGGAGGGAGAGTAGCTATGGGGTACATATACTGCAGCAGGACAAGGGAGGGAGAGAAAGGCAGGGGCATATATACTGCAGCAGTGACCAGGAGGGAGAGTAGCTATGGGGCAGAGCACTGCAGCAGACCAGGAGGAGAGGAAGCAGGGGGCAAGTATACTGCAGCAGGACCATAGGGGAGGGAGAGAAGCAGGGGTGAAGCATATACTGCAGCAGGACCAGGGAGGGAGAGTAGCTATGGGGTACATATACTGCAGCAGGACCAGGGAGGGACAGTAGCTATGGGGTACATATACTGCAGCAGGACCAGGGAGGGACAGTAGCTATGGGTAAATATACTGCAGCAGGACCAGGGAGGGAGAGTAACTATGGGGGTACATATACTGCAGCAGGACCAGGGAGGGAGAATAGCTATGGGGTACATATACTGCAGCAGGACCAGGGAGGGAGAGTAGCTATGGGGTGCATATACTGCAGCATGACCAGGGAGGGAGAGTAACTATGGGGTACATATACTGCAGCAGGACCAGGGAGGGACAGTAGCTAAGGGGTACATATACTGCAGCAGGACCAGGGAGGGAGAGTAGCTATGGGGTACATATACTGCAGCAGGACCAGGGAGGGAGAATAGCTATGGGGTACATATACTGCAGCAGGGCCAGGGAGGGAGAGTAGCTATGGGGTACATATACTGCAGCAGGACCAGGGAGGGAGAGTAGCTACGGGGTACATATACTGCAGCAGGACCAGGGAGGGACAGTAGCTATGGGGTACATATACTGCAGCAGGACCAGGGAGGGACAGTAGCTATGGGGTACATATACTGCAGCAGGACCAGGGCGGGAGAGTAACTATGGGGTACATATACTGCAGCAGGACCAGGGAGGGACAGTAGCTATGGGGTACATATACTGCAGCAGGACCAGGGAGGGACAGTAACTATGGGGTACATATACTGCAGCAGGACCAGGGAGGGAGAGTAACTATGGGGGCATATACGCAGCAGGACCAGGAGGAGAGGAAGGGGGTACATATACTGCAGCAGGACCAGGGAGGGACAGTAGCTATGGGGGTACATATACTGCAGCAGGACCAGGGAGGGAGAGTAGCTATGGGGTACATATACTGCAGCAGGACCAGGGAGGGAGAAGATCACATGATTATCAAACAACTTTTATAAAATTATTATTAAACATAAAAAACAGAATATGAACAAAAACTATGATAATATAATACTTTAAGAAAAATATTGTTAATATTCACAGGCAAACTAGATAAAAAAAAATATTTAAAAAATGGTACAAACTCATAACGTCACCCTTTCCTTCAACGGATAATTTATGACGTCATCTTGGCGAGAAAATGAGGGAAGGATGTGACAGCCACCGGGGACCTGCCTTAAAGACGACCGCTAAATGTCTCAGACCAACACCTGTATGTTACATAGGAAAGAGAAGGAGAATTATTTACCTGAAGATAATAATAAATTTAGAAGTATGAGGAAGAAGAAAAGAGGATTTATTGATGAGTCACTGAGGCCAACTAGAGTGAGGCGGTCACTCGTGTCTCCCGAGGCCGCCACTAAGTCACCGCCTCTCTCTAATTCACGGATCTGACTCACAACACTTGGTTGTATCCTCCCGCCAGAGTTCAGGTGATACGTCATGCCAGGTGCTAACAGTGAGTCGAGTAAAGCCAACTACTTCCTTCTGATTATGTGAACACGCACCCACACACTCAACACTCTCTCTTCTTCTTAACTCAACGAATTATATTACTGACCATCATTACCCGCCAAAAGTGTATCACTAATTGGGCTGTAAGTAGAGTTTGATTTGTGTAAATCTTTAAGTTTCCAGAACAAAGATTGTACACTGTAGGTGCAGGACAGTGGTGGGTCTCGAGACTACTGTAGATGCAGGTCAGTGGTGGGTCTCGAGGTTACTGTAGGTGCAGGTCAGTGGTGGGTCTCGAGGCTACTGGGGTTGCCAGTGTGTTACTGTAGGCAGGCTGGGGTGGTGGGTTACTGTAGGTGCAGGCACAGGTTACTGTAGGTGCAGGCTGGTGGGCTGGGCCGAGGTGCAGGTCGGTGGTGAAGTTACTGTAGGTGCAGGTCAGTGGTGGGTTACTGTAGGCGCAGGTCAAATGGTGGGTTACTGTAGGTGTAGGTCAGTGGTGGGTTACTGTAGGTGCAGGTCAGTGGTGAGTTACTGTAGGTGCAGGTCAGTGGTGGGTTACTGTAGGTGCAGGTCAGTGGTGGGTCTCCAGGCTACAGAAATAACCTGTCATGTGTGCAGTTATTACCTGTGGACCCTCAGGCCACGACGGTGTGTGTAGCCCACATAACTGGGGTAAATGGACGGGGATAATCTCAAGTTAGTTATTCATGATGGTGGTGGCCGGAAGTCTGCCCATAATAACACAGAGGCCTTGGTCATATTTTTTGCTCGGAGAAATACAGGTTTCAATGCCCTAATTCTCGGTGGGTTCTGACGCCGCCAGATATATAAGATCTCAAATAACAGTGATGGTGGATCATTCTTAATAACTTTTATATGTTGACAATTTGTCAACTATTACCAACATAACTTTCTTACATCATGTAAGTGACTGTGGTGTACCGACTGTTGTTAAGAAACAAAAAGGAAATAATTTAGTCGTGTTAATATTATTGTGGCTCGTTGACTGTTGCCAGTTATTAGTGGTGGTTGTATGTTGTCAGTTACCAGTCGTTGTTGCATACTGCATGTTAACTGTTGCCAGCTGTTGATGGTGGGTGTATAAGTCAACTGTTGCCAGCTGCTGATGGTGGGTGTATAATAAAAGTTAACTGTTGCCAGCTATTGTTAGTGGTTCTCCATTATAAGTATATAATTGCGAGGTACTGGTAATGGTAGTTTGATTTATATTAACTGTTATCAGCTGCTGATGGTTGCTGTATATTGTATGTGAACTGTTGTCATCTTCTGAGCCAACGATGGATGTACAGTTGAAGACAAAATCTCTGAACACTTGGCAATATCTGGCATCTGCTTCTGGGTCGTATATATGATTGGTTTATATCTAATAACGCTGTTTTTCATCACATATTATGTCATGAAAAAATACTTCTTAATACAGAGACAAAAATGAGAAGTTACATTTAAAATGCCCATCGTCCTCACCGAATGATCCTCAAGTACTTATATGCCAGACACTGCCAAGTGTCCTGGGAATTTTGTCCGCAAAAGATTTATGTCCTACAGGGAGAAACTTAAGATGTAAATTCTCAGGCAGTACATGTGGGTCTGGCAGCTGTCTCCTCCAAGGTAGAGGCACAGTCAACGTGAGGGAGGGAGGGCCACTAAATGTCCTGGTAGTAAACATACGAGTCTTATGATCACTGGATAAAAAAGAAATGTTAACATACAGACCTAGGAAAGAGGAGGGTGGTAAAGTGGCCCCAACTACTGAGAATGGTCAAAACAGGGCGAACATAATGAGATACGAGGCTGTAGCTGTGGGGAGAGGGAATACTTCACACACATCAGCCAGCACTGCACACCTGTTTACTCGTTTAATTTATCTGTACATGTTTTAAAACTATTCAAAGTGTTTAAGAATATAAAGATAAATTGCAAAACAAAGTAATAATAAGTACATAAGCGAACAAATGAACAAAACAGCTTCAATTTGATTCGAGACAAGAAATTCTTCGTCAAGCGCTCTTTAGGTATAAGCTTTAAAGGTTCAACTCTTCTCCACACTCCTGTTAAAACTTCCTACGTTTTTCGTCATCAACATTTAACCTTCATCAGGATCTTTACTACTTTCCTCGCTAATACTTTTTCCATCCTCCTCCTCACGCGCTCCCTTCTTCTTTCCAACAACAAATTCTCCACCAGTTTTCACCGCTACCTTGGATATGACGTCAAATTCTAAATTGCAGCTACGCCTTCAAGAGAAAAGACAACATTAATACTGCTGATGCTCAGATATGCTCGGTGGGCAATGAACAGCTGCCAGAGGCTGACAGAAACTACAGTCCATTGTAAAAGTAGTTTGATAAATATTGAATATGAATTTTAACTATTTCTCATAACATTTACCATAAATTAAACGTTAGAGATTCCGTAAATAACGTTAAAAGAAAATAAATCTCTCTTCTATAGACCTTGGGTGGCCCTAGTGCCAGCCATCCTCGTACACGAGGGTCATCCATTATTGTTACGTCATTAAATATGTTATAAGTATATACTGTAGGTTATGTATCTAAGCTACTGTGCCGAGTAGCATCTATGTATATAATTACGTGGCAACACTGCACGTGTTATGTGGCAACATTGCCCCGAGGCTGCCATATGGCAGTGATGGGTAGAGAAACACCGGGTAACACTGAAGTCCATTTATTCGGATAGGAGAAATACAAGTGGTGACTAGCGTGTGCCATGCACGGCCCACGAAGTCAGACTGAGACTGCCTTGCCATATGGCAGCCTCGGGGCAATGTTGCCACATAACACGTGCAGTGTTGCCACGTAATTATATACATAGATGCTACTCGGCACAGTAGCTTAGATACATAACCTACATATACTACAGTAAGAATATAATATAAAAGACAAAGAACATCGTAATATTAGAGTGTGTCATAGGAGGGAAGATCAGCTAAAACTAATGGCCCATCACTTTTTTGGTAGATTTCAGTGTATATAAACAGAAAATAATTTCAGTTTCAATATTTTGCAACCTTTTGCTAGGTAAATTTTAGCGTGAAATTTATCGAAAATCTAACGTACAGCTGCATTAGTGCATTACAATTAAATAGTGAACATTGCTTTCTGACTTCATTCTTTAACAATCCAACTAACAATATATTTTTCTGTTTCAGATTCTGATGCATTTATAAGTTGATAATATTTGCGATGGCTGCTTGTGTCAGGACGAGGAACCAAAAATCCAGCCATCTCAGTCACTCTCTTGGGTCTGGGAGAGAGCTCCTGAAGTCGGAGTTGCCTACATTGAGAGATGCTTTGAGATACGGTGTTTAAATCAGGCAAATCAGTGAAAAGAACCAAAGAACTTACACATCCAAAGACATTGCCAGTGATATGACCAAAGCTGTCTTGGCACAGTACACTCTGGCTAACGCTCAGTTCAAGCCTCCAGTCATAACAAGTCAGAAGAAGATTAGTGAGAGACTGCTAGCCAGTTGGGAAAAGGCAAGAGATACCTCTCTTGGGAGAGGAAAACTTGCAGTTAAGGACAGCTTTGCCAAGCAACTGGACCAGTTATTTGTCATAATTACTTGCAAGTGCCCAATTGTTCTCTGCCCTGAGTTTGGATGCGATCGTGACTGTAAATCCGAGGCCCACATCTCCTGTATTTGCAAGCGTGAACTGAAGATTCCTGTGATCGAACTGGCATTTGTCAAAGCACAGAGAGAGAAGACTGGCAGTATAGGGGCTCTCATGCTTTCTAGCCAAGATATTCCGGAGACCAAGAGACAGGAGGCTGCCACAGAGAGACAGAAGAGGAGAAGAGTTGCCGAGGAAAAGAGACTTGAGAAGGCCCAGGGTGAGGTAAAAAAGGCCGATGATTGGAGTCAAGCTGATTCAGGTTTAATGGCTTCCCCATGGCCTTCCAGTCCGAGTGCTGACCAGGAGGAATAATTGACTTTGTCTAACCCGAAAATAATGATCCCAAACCTTCCAGGTATAAGATTCAGAAATAGGAAAGATATCGAAGCATAGCTCTGGCCAGCATGCGACACCACACTGATTCTCAGAAGAAACTGCGAAGATAGCAGCTGCACCTGGATTGACGGTGGTTTGATAACACCTGATGATGTTCACCTGTTGATGGAGTCATAACAAAGTAAGGAGAGCTCAGGAAACTTTGTCAGTAACCTAGAAGAGGAGTTGATAAGAAATTAAGAGAAAATGGAATCAATTGTTTGTTCTTTGATGGGAGAAGGGATGACACTAAAGTGTTCATGAAAGTTGGAAATTCTGACAAGTTGTTCCCTGCCATGGTGAAGGAGGAACACTACTCCTGCTGCAGTGAACCAGGAGGGAAGTATTTGTGGCATTTCACTCCAGAGAAAGATGACATCAGGAAACCAGCTGAGATAGTGGCAGATAACATTGTGAACTGGCTCAGAGAGAGGAACGTAGACCAGACCCTGCAGGCCATTGGAAGGGACAGCACCAACACGAACACAGGGTGGCAAGGGGGGGTCATATAGTGGATAGAGCGGAGATTGGAGAAGCTGGTCTGGATTGTTTGTGACCTCCCACCAACGAGTTGCCACTCAGACATCTGATCCAGGAGCTGGATGGCAAGACTCTTTCAAACAACAGATGGTCTGGTCCTCTTGGCAAGATGCTGGACTCTGCCACTGAGTTAGAAATAAATCCGAGCTTTGAAAAAAATCACAGTTGGCCCTCCACTCGTTGAGCTTGCACATACTGTCATTGACGACCTGAGTACTGACCAGTACTATGGTTACATGATTTGCAGTGCCATCAAAACTGAGGTCATGCCTGATAGACTTGCCCCCTGGAATGAGTCCAGTCTCATTCCTAGGTGGCTCACAACGGCTCTCAGGTTCTGCAGAATTTGGAGTAAGCTCATCATAAACTGAAGGGAACCAGCTTCACAACCTGAGACTTATTGTCCAATTCATCGTGAGAATCTACTTGCCAAGTGGTTCAACACCAAGGTCAAGTCATCGTTCTCCGAAAAGGTCAGAGCATATTCTCTTCAGCAGGCTCCTGAGAGTCAGCCAAGAGGTTGTTCAGATTGTGGAGCAGACTGTGGGGAATCTTCCTGGTATGCTCATCCCGAGCAGTTCTGCAGACAATGCTCTGCAGTAAGGATGAGGAGGAGAGAGTGGCAGTCAAAAAGATCTTGGATATGAGACTTATGAGAGGATCTGGGCATGACGAATCAGTTGAGTGACGATTCCTTCGAGGGTCAGGAAGACTCCTGAAAGTCAATCTAGGTGCCAGACCTCACTGATCTCATAGATCTGGATAACATCAGGCTGGCAGTGAGCCCCCTCTTCCACCACCAGCCCTCACCAATGTTCAAGTCAGAGCTTTCCTGGACAACCCATGCATGTCCCTGCCTGGCCCTCGCACACCCAGAGTATAGAGCGTTGTGTACAGCAAGTGAGCGAGGCCAGCAGTCACGTGTACAGCCAGGAGAGGAGGGAAGGCTACATCCGAGCTCAGGTGGTCAGCAGGGAGGTGATGAGTAGAAACAGAAGCAAGAAAGACATGTTCTCTATGGTGTGCAGCAACACCGGGTCGTAGTAGTAAAACCGGTTTTGTATTTGATGATTTTGTTTTCTAAAGGAATATTAAATTTAATAAATGTGTCAAGATCATTCGTTTCACTATTCTGGATCATTTCCATCCTAATAAATTAACCTGATACATTTAATAAGCTATTTAGTGGTGTTGGTAAAAGGGTGGGAATACTGAATTTTCATAAGATTTCAAGTTAAAATTTACCTAGCAAAAAATGAAAACTTTTCAAATCTGAAGATATCACATGATTCTGCACATAGAACTACATCATTAATACCATGGGCCGATTTAAAAAAAAAAAAAAAAATTCGCCTCCGTATGACACACCCTATCGTAATATATATATTTAGTTTCAGGGTTTATTAAGTTATTTATTACTTGTGCTTATTACTGGTATTTGTTTTCCTCTTATCTGTATAGTTTAAGTCTTTACTATTGTTTAGAATATATCATATCATATATCACCCACCGAAGGGTCAAGACGTACCTGGCGCTCCTCTCAGAGCAGCCAGGTCAACTGTTATGTTGGCCCATACCAACTCCCTCCCCTGAACCCTACTCCCCACCGGAATATCAACAAGTTCACGCCAGAAGTTACTATTTCATTTAGGAAAGAAATGGAACCAGTGTCAAACAGAGGTGAACAGTGGTGAACAGTGCTTAAGTCAGTGAGAACAACTCAACAGTAACAGTGGTACCCAAGTTGACCTTTCACACAGTGAGGTCCCAGGTACCCAGTGATAACGGCCCGACCCAACTACCAGCGATGTGTTAATCCGTCTACGATAGGAAGGCCTGGAACCACACCTCACTCATATAACACCATCTTTGAGGGAATTACTACACCACGTGAGGCCCCTCATAACACCATCTGTGAGGGAATTACTACACCACGTGAGGCCCCTCATAACACCATATGTGAAGGAGTTACTACACCACGTGAGGCCCCTCACAACACCATCTGTGAGGGTGCACTACACCACGTGAGGCCCCTCATAACACCATCTGTGAGGGAATTACTACACCACGTGAGGCCCCTCATAACACCATCTGTGAGGGAATTACTACACCACGTGAGGCCCCTCATAACACCATCTGTGAGGAACTACTACACCACGTGAGGTCCCTCCTAACACCATCTGGGAGGGAGTTACTACACTACGTTTTTGCTGTTCAACACCTACATTAATCTGTATGTTCACTGTATGTTCCTTCACCTTTCTCTAATGAAGGCTTTTGTTAAACCACCAATGTATGTAATAAGTCATTTATGCCCAATGTATATTTTCAGCCTTCGGGCTGCAGAACTTTTTCAATAAACCGTTAATTATTATTATTATTATTATGATTATCCTGTATTTAAAACGAAAATAATATAAATATCACTTAGATAATATTTGTTAAGGTTAGGTTAAGTTAGTTTAAGTTTTCTATTAAACAATTTATTAATACATAATATGATGAAGTACATGATCGCCGATGGCCAGTTAGAAGCTTAAAATAATACATAGAAGTTATCGATATTAGGCAATTATCCCTATTAGTTTAATGGCCAGGATTATATAGTCTACGATTAAGCTTTTACAAATCATCAGTCGTTTTAGTCAAAAAATGATAACTTTTTGGTTTATTATTACAACTTAATTAAGATTAAGTCGTTTTTGGTAAAATTTAGTGTTCCAGTTAAAACGTCGTTTACTGTCATATGGTGGTTAAATTATACTGTAAGTAGGATAGGTTAGGTTAGGTTAGGTTACATTTTCTATCAAGGTATTCATTTATATGTATATTTATGCTCTACAGGATCGTTTATGGCCAGTCAAAACTATCCAGAAAAGATTAATATATAGAAGTTATCACTGATGGCCAATTATCCCTATTGAGTGTAACATACAGTATATATTAGGTGGAGTTCCGCTTTTATTTGTTTGTTTCAGTATTATTTAAGTCATTTATTTGTTAACATTTAGCTAAAAATAAGTAAATATTATAAAAAAAAATATTGAAAAACTCACAAGAGACTTTGTAACATATAACTAAGTCGAGATGATAATACCAATACGACGTGCTTGTCAAGCTCCGAAACAGTTGTCCGGGGGACTAGCTAACCTCTGGTCGGGACTTGACCGGCACTAGAAAAAAAAAAAACTTTTTGTTTACTAAACGTGATTTTGGCAACCTGTGGTGTAATAGTCAACATACTTGCCTTGCAAGCGAGTGCAACTGTGTTCAATTCTCGGACAGAGTGAAACTATGAGCAGGTTTTTTTTTTACGCCATTTGGCTTTCTATTTACCAGTAATTGGGAACCTGGATGTTAATCGATTTGCGGATCTTATTCTGGAATAATGGTTAGCCAGTGCAGTTGGCGAGTTGTCCGGTCTTCTCGGATTATTCCTTGAAACTGGGTCATACAACTCGTTAACTTAGGGTGTGGTTGCGGTGTTGGCGACAGATTCTAACACCTTAAACAAATTCACGCCTAGGTGACCCTAGGGCCTCCCATCCTCGTACACGAAGGGCAACCATTATTGTTACGTGTATAATATTACCATCACTACCACAACCAGCATTATCACTACTATTGTCACCTACTCAACTATCATCATTCCTTCCCTCTTCCTCCTCCTGCCTCCATATTGTAATAATTACCGTCTCTATTATTATTATTATTATTATTATTATTATTATTATTATTATTATTATTATTATTGCTATTATTATTATTATTATTATTATTATTATTATTATTAACAATACAACATGTGGCTGGATCAACAGTAGAAATTAGAAATAAGATAAAAAAGTTGTATTAAATTAACAATTAAAACACAAACAACAACCACAGGTACAAGTCGATCAGTTTTTTATCATGAGAGAGAGAGAGAGAGAGAGTCCCTGGCTCACTGTTAAGTTATGACATAAAGTTGTTGGTAAATATATGGTATGGAAATTGTGTTGATACTCACTCTCTCTCTCTCTCTCTCTCTCTCTCTCTCTCTCTCTCTCTCTCTCTCTCTCTCTCTCTCTCTCTCTCTCTCTCACCAATCACTAACAAACAACACATCACAAACAAACAAGCAAAAACACAACACAAACAAAAATGACACCAAAAATATCATTCCAAAAAACAAACACAAGCAATAAAACAAACAGACAAAGAATAAAACAAACAAACAAACATACATACAAACAATCAAACAAACAATACAAACAATCAAACAATAAAACAAACAAACGAACAATATAACAAACTATAAAACAAACAAACATACATACATACAAACAGTCAAACAAACCAAAAAAAAATAAAAAAACAGACCCTCATCAACAAACCACCACCACCCAGGACTTCACTAACCTACCACCTCCACCACCACCTTCTACAACTCTTTTTTTTTTATTGGGCACCCCCCTACATCCTTGTGTAAGGTGAAGCGCAGAAGCGTTTACAGCACCCAACAGGGAAGCCTGCTAAGTTTATGCTTGCCTTTATGTCTCATGAGTTAAGGGCGTAAAAGCACTATTTATAATCCCAAAACTCCCCAAAGGTCACTCCTGCCTCGGTGACCTTTGGGGAGTAACACTGCCCACTGGTCTAGATCTGGAGAGAAAACTGCCCCCACCCAAAGGTCACTTGTTGGGTGTTACGAAGCGCCTGCTGGGTGTGTTGGGTGAGTCTCCCCCCGCCCTCCGCCAACAATCCCCCCTCACAACCCAGGGCCACGGTGTGTAAGGTTAAGGCGT
>NW_024757269.1:0-12695 GCF_018991925.1 Homarus americanus
CACTGAGTTGGCTGGAGCTGTGGCGACTTGCCCGAGGACGCTCCCCATGAGTATTTGGAGCTGTGTGGGTTGGATCTTGTGGCCCAGTAGTCCGGCTAAGCCCTCCGCGAAGGTTGTCAGTACCTTAGCTAGGTCTGATACGTGTATCATTCCTTCTGGTGCCTTGGTGTGTGCTTCTTTTGCCTTTCTCGTGGTTGTCGTTGTCTGCTGCTTGGGTGGCTGAGGTGTGGCCGTAGTGAGGCCAGGAAACTGGGCTGCACTTTGGGTGTTGACTGGCTGAGGAGGTTGTCTTTGTTGTTTTGGCCTTTGGGTTCCCCACACGATGGTACTTGGTGGGGCTGGTGTGTAGGCGGTGGGGGCCGGTCTTGCTGCTGGTCGGTTTGCCTGGACCCTCTTTGTTCTCTCGGAGCATCCAGGATTCCAGGCGTGGTGTTTGCCCCCGCAGTTGGCACACTTGGGGGCAATTTTTTCCCCATTTTTCAGCTTGGTGAGGCAGGAGTGTGTGCCGTGCTTCTGTGCGCAGACTGCGCAGATTTCCTTGTACGTGCACCTTGTCTGATGGTGCCCGTATTTCTGGCATCTGAAGCACCGCAGGGGCTCTGGGACGAAGGGCCTCACTTCGTAGATCCCCCAGGTTTTGAGGTCTATGGTGCTGGGGGGTGAGCCGTAGTGCGTTATGAGCACTTGTTTCGTGGTGGCCGTCTTGTCGGACAGGGGAGAGCATCTCTCGGCTTTTAAGATCTTCGGGTGGTTCTCCAGGGGTTCGAGAGGTAGTTCCTTTGGGTACCGGAGGACTACCGACTTCATCAATTTCTGGGCGGGGTCAACTTTTTTTTTTTTTTTTTTTTTAGATCCTACCTATTCCGGTTGAGTAAATAGCAGAGGAATTACAGCGCTCCCCACTGGCTGGTGGTCGTAGAGTGGTTCCTGAGCTTCTCTCCCGGAGCCCCGTTGGGGAAGCCTACTTCCTAGTGTATGTGACTGCTCACTTATAGACGTGAGCTAAGTGTGCCTATTTGGGAAAGATAAGGATTGCTACCCTCTTTCCAGGTGGACCCGCACGATCACGGTTTTCCTGGAAAGACTCGGCTGGGATGGGTTTTGCTCCAACCCCCTTTCGTGTTCACAATCTCCTGGGAGGGAGGTGAACAGTTATAGGGGGGACCGCAGGACGAATACACTTTGAGGGTGCAGGTCCCTAGGCCAGAGCGAAAAAGGAAAAATAGTAGTAGAAGGAAAAAGAGCTCAAACCACGCCGGGAATATCGCGCTATAACTGCTCTCCAGCTGGAGTGTGGGTCACTCACACCACCAGTGGGGAGGGCAAGCTAATGCTCGATAAACCGAGAACGCTCGTGAGTTGTTGTGGACGATGACGGTCGTGGGTGGTCCGGTCCGGGAAGATGGCCAACAATGGTACAAGGGAGAGGGCGGTCTTCACAGTTCCGGGTCCAGCAGGAGGTCTTGTTGAGAGGTCTTCTTGGTTCACGAGCGATGTGAGAAGTGGAGGCAGCAGCGCTCTCCGCTAGTGGATATTACAGTGTCGAGCCAAAACTGCCGTGGGAATGGTCCTGTTTCCTGATGTTGCTTCGTCATGGGCTGAGTGAGTTGATAAAGTGGTCGAGTGTTGAGTGATATATACGACCATGGCCAGGCGCCGTTGCTTTCAAGGCCTTTAATTAAAAGTCTTTATGTATATAATCACCAATTATCTTTAGGTTCATAATACAATAATTCACATTGAAACTTATATTCGTTATTGTCTTTTCGCCATTATTGGAACTGGCATTGCTTGAGACTTTCCTGTTATTATGCATGTGAAGCGAGAGTCATTCCTTTAACATAACACCAGGCGTAGTGTGGCAGTAGCGTAAAATGAACCTTAGGTCAGCAAGGATCTGTGACTAGAGCGCACCATTATATGTATGAAAATTAAAGTTACTTTGTGTGTCAGTGTTCTGGAACGATGATAACATCAATACAAACCGAAGCATTAGTGATATTTTTATATTTTCATCTAACTAGTTTATACACAAAATGCTTGAAGAGATACTTAACGTTAATAAAGTAAATGTAGGAAAAATTATAAAATACATATGAAGTAACAGTGATTCATAATTAAATTGACAATTGACGTTCGAACGCTTGATAAAATGTGATAAGGTCCCTTCTCTGCCTCCTGGTGATTCAGGGTCATGCTTGTATTTGTAATTTGTGAGCATCAAATTATTAATAATATTGTTACACTTTACTCTTTATTGCATTAAAACTGAAAGAAAAATTGGCGTACGATTTAATTTAGTGAACTTATCATAACCAGTTAGGTGCTCGATGTGACAATTGACGAAGGTGTTCATGGAACCTGACAAGACGTAAATTATAAATAATATTGTAAAAAAAAAACTTCTAATACTTTCCTTTACAGAATAATTTACTCTAAATACCTAACAAATATAGTTCTTGCGACACTTGACGTTTTTGTTCAAAGGCGTTAAAAAAACCTTGTAGTGACCTGACTACTTTATATACATACAAACAGGTGGCGGATTTTATTCTTTCAGAGGAAGTATAGCTACGTGTTAAATGATGGTGGTTGTGTCGACAGTGAGTTGAAAACACACGATATCAACGACGAAGGAGACGCAAACTATTTTATCATTAACAAATCTTACAACGTAGTTCCGGAAGCCATGAAGAAAGAAGCGAGGACAGAAAACTAAAACAGTCGTAAAGGAATCTGGAAACTAGAAGAGAAAGGCGTCGAAAGGATGCAGGCAGATAGGAACGTGTGTTGGGAGGGTTGCTGGAAAGATTGAAGTACTGGAAGTTATATATTGGTGGTTTTGGAAGTTGAAATCGTGGAACACTGAAAGATAAAACAAGAGTAGGCAGCAAGTAGAAAGAAGAAATACTGAAAGACAATAGTAGAAAAGTTATATGTCGGAGGCGGGACTCAACAAAAATAACAACATAAAAAACAAATACACCGGAACAAGAAAATGTGAATATTGACAAGTAATGGTGATTGAAAATGGAGATTCTTGAAAGTCAAAATCAGGCCATAACTTATCCCAAAAATAATAGATCCTGAAGGACGAATATTGGAAGGCATCAAAGCCATCGGTGGCCAGCACAGGAGACGAAAAGTGCGGGCACCCAAAGCGAGGAATGCTGGAGGTTGAAGGAGTGAAGCACTGAAGCCTGAAGCGAAGAAAACTGAACCAGAAGTGAGGAGCTCTGAAAGTCACCATGGGTAGGATTCAAAGCCATACGCAGGGGAGTGGCAAGAAAAAATTAGGAAAATGGTAAGTGAAATCCGAGAGGAAACTGAGGGTAAAAGGTAAAGGAAATCTTGTATAGAGGGACCAGATTTCCAGGAGAAAATTACTTATCTCTTGCCCATCCCAT
Source organism: Homarus americanus (assembly GCF_018991925.1). NCBI lineage: Eukaryota > Metazoa > Arthropoda > Malacostraca > Decapoda > Nephropidae > Homarus > Homarus americanus. The sequence goes on from NW_024757269.1 coordinate 3,408, forward strand.
GAGGTATATAAAGATGGCGCTCATGATATAGTTAGTAAAGGAACAGAAATTCAAATATTAAATTGATATAGCAGAAAATAGTGTTCTTGACATGTGTGAGAGTAACGATGGTACTTATCAAATTGCAAGTCAATGCGCACACACACACACACACACACACACACACACACACACACACACACACACACACACACACACACACACACACACCACGACTGATGACAGTTCCTCAAAATCATAATTGACTGAAGAGATGGATAAAAAAGTGAAAACAGTTTTGCATATCATTCACGAAGGATTTCGATTCGATTACTAGTTCATCCAGAGATGTTTCCTGAAGTACCGTCTCTCTCTACTAACTACTATATACCGAAACTATACAACATTAAGCTCACAGTTACGTGTAACCAGCGACGAGTGACATACACGACAAGAGCCAATCAGCGTCCATGAATTACGACCTACTTCCGAGTCGCAAAAATGCCATCCGGATAATTGTAGTAATCGTCCAATCAGATCCGTCGGTATAAATCAAGTGATATAGTTATATAAGTTTGAGCTGACATATATGATTACGTGACCTAAGAAAAAAAAAGATATCTCTAAAGGGACATCGAGGTACTTATAGACAACAGGAGATACTCGGGGACAACAGGAGGTACTCGGGGACAACAGAATTTTTAGAAACAACAGGAGGTACTCAGGGACATCGAGGTACTTATGAACCAACAGGAAGTGCTCGGGGACAACAGGAAGCACTCAGGGACAACAGGAGATACTCGGGGACAACAGGAGGTACTCGGGGACAACAGGAGGTACTCAGGGACAACAGGAGATACACAGAAACAACAGGAGGTACTCAGGGACAACAGTAGATACACAGAAACAACAGGAGGTACTCAGGGACAACAGTAGATACACAGAAACAACAGGAGGTACTCAGGGACATCGAGGTACTTATAGACAACAGGAGGTACTCGGGGACAACAGGAAGCACTCAGGGACAACAGGAGGTACTCAGGGACAACAGTAGATACACAGAAACAACAGGAGGTACTCAGGGACATCGAGGTACTTATAGACAACAGGAGGTACTCGGGGACAGCAGGAAGCACTCAGGGACAACAGGAGATACACAGAAACAACAGGAGGTACTCAGGGACAACAGGAGATGCACAGAAACAACAGGAGGTGCTCAGGGACATCAGTGCCCATAGACAACAGGGAGGTACTCAGGGGACAACAGAAAAGCACTCCCAGGGACAACAGGAGATACACAGAAACAACAGGAGGTACTCAGGGACATCGAGGTACTTATAGACAACAGGAGGTACTCGGGGACAACAGGAAGCACTCAGGGACAACAGGAGATACACAGAAACAACAGGAGGTACTCAGGGACAACAGGAGATACACAGAAACAACAGGAGGTACTCAGGGACATCGATGTACTTATAGACAACAGGAGGTACTCGGGGACAACAGGAAGCACTCAGGGACAACAGGAGGTACACAGAAACAACAGGAGGTACTCAGGGACAACAGGAGATACACAGAAACAACAGGAGGTACTCAGGGACATCAGAGGTATATAGACAACAGGAGGTGCTGGGGACAACAGAAAGCACTCACAGGGGACAACCAGGAATGCACAGAAACAACAGGAGGTACTCAGGGACAACAGGAGATACACAGAAACAACAGGAGGTACTCAGGGACAACAGGAGATACACAGAAACAACAGGAGGTACTCAGGGACATCGAGGTACTTATAGACAACAGGAAGCACTCAGGGACAACAGGAGATACACAGAAACAACAGGAGGTACTCAGGGACAACAGGAGATACACAGAAACAACAGGAGATACACAGAAACAACAGGAGATACACAGAAACAACAGGAGATACACAGAAACAACAGGAGGTACTCAGGGACATCGAGGTACTTATAGACAACAGGAGGTACTCAGGGACAACAGGAGATACACAGAAACAACAGGAGGTGCTCAGGGACCGATGTGCTTATAGACAACAGGTACTCGAGGACAACAGAAAGCACTCAGGGACAACAGAAGATACACAGAAACAACAGGAGGTACTCAGGGACATCGAGGTACTTATAGACAACAGGAGGTACTCGGGGACAACAGGAGGTACTTGGGGACAACAGAAGATACACAGAAACAACAGGAGGTACTCAGGGACAACAGGGGGTACTCAGAGACAGCAGGGGGTACTCGAGGACAACAGAAAGCACTCAGGGACAACAGGAGATACACAGAAACAACAGGAGGTACTCAGGGACATCGAGGTACTTATAGACAACAGGAGGTACTCGGGGACAACAGAAAGCACTCAGGGACAACAGGAGGTACTCGGGGACAACAGAAAGCACTCAGGGACAACAGGAGGTACTCAGAGACAACAGGAGGTACTCGGGGACAACAGGAGGTACTCAGAGACAACAGGAGGTACTCAAGAGACAACATGATGTACTCAGAAACACCAGGAAATACTAAGAGTCAACACGAGACAAGTGTACAAATCATCCCTCAGAGGAAGCCAACGCGTAAGGATATATACACTGTCTTCCCATCTCTCTTTCCATCGCCGTCATGTTTCCACCCCCCACCCCCTCCCCCCAATTCCTTCACCAGTCATCCATAAACTAATGTCATTACGCATCTCTCTAACCCTCTACCATCTATATACTGTTCCTCCTTTACTCATAATTTTCCGAATGTTAACTGTCAAGTTACTTCATACTTGTTCCTCTGTGACCACCTCTCTCCTTTTCCCTCTTAGAACAAAATATTCAGAAAGATGTCCCAGTGATGTGGTCGATTTGTATGGAGTCTATTTACTTCTATTACATATTTTCAGTGACCATCCACGTTTTTTCTTTTTTTTTAATAAATTCCCAGAAGTGTATTTCGTGAACGTCGTGTGTCAGTGTCAGGCGTGTTTTCCTGTTATTAGTAGTCATGAGCAGGGACGATAAGAAGCCGGGAGGTAGGCAGGTCGACCCCTTACACACCCGCCAGACGCTGCTTGGGTCTCTTATAACACGTTCTCTCCAGCCCTTTGTACCAGTAGTGCCCACGTCAACACTACCTGCAGGTAAGTAGAACTATACAGTACAGTACTTCACCTTTCAACTCTCTTATGTACAATTAGTGTAATTATTTCCGTTATGTCAGCCGGATGAAATTCCAAGAACAGAATTAACACCCGGCTGCTTTGGGGTCTTATACAGTATCTAAATGAATACTGATTTTAATCATTTATTAGATAGATAGATAGTTATTATGAAACAACAGTGAAATGCCTAAAACTCTTCGTGTTTTCTTTCTTGTTTATAACTATTACATATGTACATGGATCACGTGCACCCACAGTGAGTTATTTGTATATTTATGCAAAATACTTCGATCAGATGTCAGAAAAGAAATATAATATAGCAAAGTACCGTCCCTCAAGACACAGTGTATCCTGATCTACGTGTTCACAGTAATTTATCTCATCCTTTTCCTTCAGGTCAAAAGAAATAAGTACAGTGATAAGAGAGACGCTTCACTTAGGGAGTCTCATCCTCGCATAGATCATCACACACATCATGGAAGCCTAAACACAGGGCTGTAGACGCCAAGATGTTTCCATGGTAACATAACCCAGGCCAGGGTCCGGGTTCTCGGGTCTCTGTGATTTTTTCTTTATCTTCTTTTTCTTCACTTAAATTGGATTACGAGATAAGACACCGTGAAGGTACAGTATTATCTTAGTGAAAATTTGCCGCTGCCTTGAACTTAAGTTTTGTGTGTTAAGATACTTCTTGTACCAAAAGTTAGAAAACAACATAGAGCACAAGCTTCAGAAAATCTTGATCCATCCAGTACTTATGTTTGCAAATACAAATATATTGTTCTACTTTTTAACTCCTTAATTATATCCATACTAATTTACTTCACTAACATCCACTAATTAAAGCCTCAACTTTCTCGGATCATAATTTTGATAAAGGAAATACAATGTAAAATTCAACTGCACCAATAATAAGCAGAAATCCCACCAGACGCCCAGATTCATCCCATAACAATAGTCGATGGACAGTCGACTGGGAACCTAATATACCAACAAATGTGAGAACCTTCTAATACAGGAGGCATCTGAGGACGGCCCAGGACACATACGATGAGTCACTCAATACAACACAACATCACAGTAAAACATAGCAGCTGGTGTAACGTACAGTACATGACCGACCGAGTGATCCATTCCTCCCCTACATACAGGTACATAATAGATGTGACAACCTTGTCCTCCTCCCCCGAATTACTTTATCCTCCTCCTCTTGTCCTTCGCTTCTATGGAAGAGAAGGAAAGAAGATATGAAGCTGTCAACCCTTGGTCATGCCACAGCGTTCAAATGTCACCTGAACGGTTATTATATATATATATATATATATATATATATATATATATATATATATATATATATCTGTGTGTTTTATATATAAGACATAAGGTGAAGGATGACGCCACATTTTTCAATAACGTTGGCCTCGCCCTCGTCTCCCTCACTTGAGAAACTCATGACCCAAAAAATAGCTCTCATTAGCGCCTCAACTCTCTAGTTTATGCGCGGGTGAGCACACAAGTTTGGCCAGTTGTGTGGCATCATTATATTTTTATCTTGCCTCTGAGGATGACGTAGTGGGTCATCACCATCTGCTAAACTGCCATCATGGTGGAAATAATTTATATACTTTAGTATCTTCAGCACAAGAACACTTAGAAAATAGTTTTACTGTGGCTTCACTATGTTCGTGTGTGTGTGTGTGTGTGTGTGTGTGTGTGTCGTTACATAACAGTTATCGTTTTCTTTACAAAGAAATATAAATCAAATTGATATGATATTTACCCTTCGTTTAATCTTTGTGGAATATTAATCTGAACAGAATTATCATTGATGCGTTCACACTTACATCATAATCAAATAACTCTTCAGCAGTGTTTAACAATACGGAGAAAATCTTTGCTGAGCCAACAGTAAGTATACCCGTGAAATGGTTAAAGGCACTGAACTAAATACCAGGACGAAGGTAAGGATGAATCATGAGAAGCTTGGCGGTTCTTCTGTACAGGTGAGTGAGGAGGCCGAGACACGCAACCTCACATTATTTGTTTATGGGAACCTTCACCTGTGGAATATTAATGGTGAGTGGACAGATGGGTACCAGACCATACATGTCGCGGTATTGAAAATTTTTTCTCCAGCTAGATCCACTATTTATATTTACCACACAGGTTGCTGGGCCTATTTTAACCTCTGTCTAGGACCGGTGTCACCTTGATGTTGGTCATACACACAGAGAACTGCCTGATTATGGACTTTGTTTTTCAATTTCGTTTCGCAAAAGAACAGTCAGTTGTCAAATGTATACCTTTTGGTTATTAAGAAGTAAAATAAATTCAGGGTAGCGAAGGTTTGCGAATTAAGAAAGTTTCTTGTGCCACAGAATAAAATCACTATCGTGATCGCTTTAAGATTCGCTGTTGTGACAAGGGTCAATACAAACAATAAACATCGTTCATGTGTATAGAAACCTCCTTTCATACTTTAAATAAAAACTGTCTCACGAGAGGAATGCACGAAGCACTAATGGCTGGGAATGCAACAATTCTGAATGGCTCTGACACTTTAATTTGCATTACAAACTTGCTAGCGGTTAGACCCTGGACTCTAATGCTAATTCCTTCCGCGGCTCTGTGACCCTCATCTAAATGATAATGACCGCTTAATTGTAATGGCAACAGTTCTTTCTCTCTGAGTTGTGTACAATCATTACTTGGGCTGGGTCGCCAGCATAGTGTGTACTTATTTTTGGTATGTGTGTGAATGTGTGTGTGTGTGTGTGTGTGTGTGTGTGTGTGTGTGTGTGTGTGTGTGTGTACATCTCACGTCACTTAAATTGAAAAAATAATAATAATATTTACAGATTCAATTAGAAAAAACAAGTTGTCAGACAATGAAGAAAACAACATATATCAAACTGAAGATGAAAGATAAGTCAATAGACCACAGTGCACATACACACACACACACACACACACACACACACACACACACACACACACACACACACACATACACACACACACACACACACACACACACACACACACACACACACACAAGAAGACCAAGACAAACAGAGATATTCTTCTGTTTTACCTGTACAAAAATGTCCCTGTGCTAATGTGACTCCCTGGGTCCCTTCTCCCAGCTCACTCAGTATATAACAATAATGACATTGTAAGTTAACTTTTTTGACGAAGGTGTTCGGTGTGTTGGTGTAAATTACTGAGAGAAAAAAGGATCCGACGAAATGACTTATAAACAGTCAGTTAAAAATTCCTCCATTCTTATACTAAGCTACGCAATGCCGCGCCACGCTAAATTGTATCACCCCCGAATTGTGGTTGGTGAAATCCCTCTATGCCACAGCATAACACTATATAATGGTACTCCTTTATGAAGGTAACCTTTAAATTAAATAGGGTACCCCCAATTATAGTACCAATTCCAACACACAGTAACTAAATCCATCAGGACCCCCACAAATCGGTACGCTACTCTACGTCTGATCACGGTAACCTCTACTGATGGTATTTTTTCAGCTCTGCAATCACTCAACCTGGTACCCAATACCATGGTACCCAACACAGCAGAAAGTCAAATAATCCTCCGGCACTATGTCACAGGTTAAAACAAAGATTCTGGCGCTATAATCCCAAATTCCTTGGTTAAAATCATGGTATCCAGAAGACAAAATTTCCGCCAGTAGCCTAGTGAGACGCTGGGTGCGGAGCACAAATGTCCTTTCGATAAATAATTCCTGGCGACTGAAAATGTGAAAAAAAGACTAAACTTTTGAAACAAAAATTCTAAATTACACAAAAGGATAAAAACATCAAAATTACACCGAGAAATCTATCGTATCTTGATACATATAATTAGCATCCCTTAGGAGACCAATTATCATACAGAATACTTCGAGATTCTTTACCATAGTTTTGTCCCCATAATAGTGTTGAGTTAACGTAGCTAATTACGACAGTCTCAGTGTTAATTTCAATGTAATTTTTATATCTTAATTTCAGTAGAGAACTTTAAGTCAACCCTTTACAAGGAATATTCAGCGTAAGAACATTTGTACATAAACACTGCACACTTTACGCACCTAATTTCTAACAGGAATTCGCAGGAAAATTAAAGAACATACTGAAAATAACAAACGTTTACATAAATAAAACGATAATTAAAGAAAAATGAACGTCAATAACATAAGTTAAAAGCAAAATGAAAATAAAATAAAAGCTCACAAGGCTTGACGGAAACGTACAGTACAGCCGCTGGCGTCATGGTAACCCACAACAACGGTGAGTCATATTCCACCACGGTGCTATAGGCTTAATCATGGTACACACACCATAGGCCTATATAAAAATGTTTCGAGTACAACAAAATTTTCCCCACAGATAACTTATTACGACACTTGGCTTGGATTCACATATATTCGTCCGATGACTAACTTCTCGTAAGTGGATATCTAAAAATAATAATAACTGCCGAATCTAAAACACAAAAATAACATAAAAGAAATAATTAACTTCAAAATTAAACTTATAAATCTTTCATAACTATATACACATACTTATACTGTACTGTAATTTTGAGTGAACCATATACGAGCAATAGTCATCGCAGGAATGTTTGTTCATCACTACCCTAAGTACAGATCCCACTAAATGCTAATCGCTGGCAAAGTTAATTCACACCGAAAAAAATATAAAGTTCTGAAAAAAATACATCCATGACCATATAGAAATAATAAAATAATAAATAAAAGAAACACAGAAAGCCAATAACGGAAGTTCAAAGGCAAAAGAAAATTTTTTTTACTATGTTTGACAAAAGAGAAGTAGCTAGCTATTACAAGTTTTAGCTAAACATATTATTTACTTTAACAGATTAAAAAATTAAACATACTTTACTTCACACACCTTGATAAAAAATAGATTAGGGACTTTTAGGTTTGCTGAACTTAATGTTTTAGTAGATATAAGTCAGTATATTGTAGATAGTAGAAATAGGCTCTGCTTTAAAATTTTTGTTTAGCTATTTCTTTCGGGAATTGTTAACAAAGTACTGTAAATAAAGTTCAAAGGAAATATCTATTACCTTTACAGTTTTACATAAAATAATGATAACCAAAATGAATTTACAATGGTTTTGGAATCCCTAACAGTTCCAGGAAAAGCAGCTACAGTTTTTGCAATTCTACAACCTAATCTAACCCATAATTCATTAATGAAACATTGAATGTCAGTTACAATACCTTTTAACTGTTCCTCCAAAGAAACATATTTTTTAAACAATGCATAAAATTACAAGAGAACCATCTATTTTTAAGAAAAGATTAACAGTTCATTAAACAAAGAAGAATCCAAAGATTATTTAAATACTTATTGAAGCTTTGCAAAAAATTACTTTCTTAAAGCTTGACAAAAAATGATAAATACTTCTCAAAGCTTAGCAACAAAGGTTTAATTACTTCTCAAAGCTTGGCAACAAAGATTGAATTACTTCTCAAAGGTTGACAAAAAAGATTACAGTAATTACTTCTCAAACCTTAGCAAAAAAAATTAATTACTTCTCAAAGATTGACAAAAAAGATTACAGTAATTACTTCTCAAACCTTAGCAAAAAAGATTAATTACTTCTCAAACCTTAGCAAAAAAGATTAATTACTTCTTTAAGCTTGGCAAAAAGATTAATTCTCAAGCTTGACAAAAAATTTATTACCGGTACTTCTCAAAGCTTGATAACAAACATTAATTACTTCTCAAAGCTTGGCAAGAAAGCTTAACTACTTCTCAAAGCTGTGCAAAAAAGATTAATTACTTCTTAAAGCTTGGCAAAAAATATTAGTTCTCAAAGTTTGACAAAAAGATTAATTCCTTTTCAAAGCTTGGCAAACGCGATTAGTTACTTAACAAAGCTTTACAAAATTTATATATACCAGCTATACAGATCCCGCACAAACCATGACCTGAAAAATTGTCTTACAAACCTTGCCAAGAAGACTTGAATGCTTGATCACAGACAAAATTATCATGTATAATAACTGTACTATACCATTTTCCCTTTGTTTTACGGTATAACTTTTGCTTTTTCCTTCCGAAATTGACAAAAAGAAAAGGAACACTCACTTCATCTTTGT
>NW_024757270.1:0-18650 GCF_018991925.1 Homarus americanus
TTTCGTTTCCCAATTTAGGGTGAACCTGATTTCTCTGTGATCACTGTTACCTAGTTCTTCCCCTACTGTGATATCTCTGATAATATTTTCTTTATTTGTTAATTCTAGGTCTAATATATTGTCATCTCTAGTAGGTTCTGTAATTAGTTGTTTCACAAAATTGTCCTGTACTGTGTCTAGGAAGTCTTCAGATTCATAGTCGCCTACAATGATGTCCCAGACAATATTTCTGAAGTTGAAATCCCCCATAATGCATAGGTTGTTGTATTTTGCTGCCCTACTCATTTCCTGCCATATGGGCTGAGCTGCTTCTTTGCCAAGACTTGGGGGCCGGTAAATTACTCCCATAATTAGTTTTTCTCTTCCTTCCATGATTTCTACCCACACAGACTCGGTTCCTATTTCACCCTTTATTGAATTATGAATACAACATTTTAATGTATCCTTGACGAAGAGTGCGACCCCTACCCCCTTCCTACCTTCCCTGTCCTTGTGAAAAAGGTTGTACCCTTCTATTTGGTACTCTGATAAAAAAATTTTGCTCGTCAGATTCATCCAAGTTTCGGTGATAGCTATGACGTCTACATTCTCGGTATATACAACCGCTCTCAGCAAGTCTATTTTATTTCTAACGCTCCTACTGTTTGTATAGTATACATTTAAACCTACCCTTCCCTGGTCCTGTTTTACCCCTTGTCCTGAGCAACTAATTTTACTTCCCAGGACCTGCTTATTTTTTGACTCCCACTTTCCCCGACCCCTCTTTACTGGCGAAAGCCCCCCCTTCGGAGTGACAATTTCACGCTCCAGGGATGCAGACAACGTCTTTACCCCCTCACGAGACAAGTGTGCTCCGTCGCGACAGTACAGGTAGTCGTTGCCATAGAATCGTTGCCAGTTATCAATGAATGCCCAACCATTGTTTGCACAATGTTTTTCCAGTCGGCAATTTATAGCAATTGCCCTGGACAGCCATTCACGACCAACCCTTCTTCTAGGCAAGTCACCACATACTATTGGGATCCCTCCCCTATCTCTAATCTTCCCCAGCGCCTCCCTATACCTCTTGAAAAGTTCCTCACTCCTAACCTTACCTATGTCGTTTCCTCCCACACTAAAACACACTACTGGATTGGTACCCTCCCCTGACAAAACCCTGTCTAACCTCTCGGCTACATGCCCTATACCAGCCCCAGGAAAACACACCCTAGTCCTACGTTTCCTATCTCTCGCACAAAAAGCCCTATCTACAAACCTCACCTGGCTGTCCCCAACTACCACGACCTTACCTGTGGGCAGGGTTTGTACAACTGCCCTTTCCTCTCCTTGATCCATACCGTCCTGCCTCTTTTCTTCCTCGCCAGCTTCCTGCAGCACCTGGTAAGGGTTACTACACTCCACACCCTGGTCAGCTTTCCTGAGCCTGACCCTAGTCCCCTTGGAAACAACCACTCTCCACGCCTGCTCCTCCTTCGCAGGTGTCCTGCTAGGCAGGACACCTACCTGAAGGAGTTCCATCCTGAGGGCTTCATTTTCCCCCTTTAGAGTGTCAACCTCACTCCTCAACTGCCCCAGCTGCCTTAACAGAGTGGCAAGGAGGTCGTCTTTCCCCACACTCCCCTCCTCTTCCCCCACGACACAACGATCCAAGGCGGCCATTTTCCTTGGTTTCTAACAGGAGCACTTTCGGGTACGACCTTCTCCAAGCTGGGTCAGAGGTCAACTGATAGATACAGTAGATAGATAGATAGATGTATGATTTTGTATACCGCAAGAGTAACTAAATATTCCTGTACCTGTATTTTCTTTCAGTTACAAAATACACAGGATTATAAATATGAGTATGCACATCAGGTGTTACAGTAAGTGGTAACATTTTGTAATACTCTTAAGTGATGAGGTAACAGAGGAAATAGACGGATACTAACGGAGAGTTTTTGTAGAATTAGACAGACATTCAGACAGTAAAACTTCTTCCGACAATACAAATTTTGACGGTGGAATTTTTACACGAGAGTGTATGGATAATAATGATGAGCTGAATTATGACATCTACGTCTGATAATCCGTTGTTTAGAATGGATTATTATTATTTTTGTTGAGTTATTTAACAGTTTGAGAAAAGGTTTATTATGGTACTATGTCCTATTATCACACAAGGTCATAATTGAAGTAAAATAACCAATTATACTGTATTATTTTAGACAATATTCCCTGGACATGCTGGATAATATACCATCTACTTAAGGAGGTGATGTAGGTAAGGTAGATTGATATTTTAACATTAATTTACTTAGTTTTTTCTTAGTATCGGAGTTTTTTTTTATAGTTTTTTATTCTGACACTTTATAATGCAAGCAGCGTTCACATGTTGTCAACCGCCCTCAAGTGTACAAGGAGTTTGGACTGTAACTGCAACGTGTTACCGTGGCTGTATGACTGTGGGTTGGTGGGTGTATGACTGTGGGTTGATGGATGTATGACTGTGGGTTGGTGGGTGTATGACTGTGGGTTGGTGGGTGTATGACTGTGGGTTGATGGGTGTATGACTGTGGGTTGATGGGTGTATGACTGTGATTCATATGACTGTGGGTTGGTGGGTGATTTAGAGTAGGTGTGACTGTAGGTTGGTGGGTGGGTTATGAGTTAACGTTGTTATTATGACTGGATTTGGTGGGTGTATATTTGTAGGTTGGTGGGTGTATGACTGTGATTTGATGGGTGTTAATGACTGTGTGTGTGGGTTGGTGGTGAATTCTGGCTGTGGGTTGGTGGATGTATGTGTCTGTGGGTTGATGGGTGTATGACTGTAGGTTGATGGGTGTATGACTGTGGGTTGGTGGGTGTATGACTGTGGGTTGGTGGGTGTATGACTGTGGGTTGATGGGTGTATGACTGTAGGTTGATGGGTGTATGACTGTAGGTTGATGGGTGTATGACTGTGGGTTGGTGGGTGTATGACTGTGGGTTGATGGGCTGACAGGTTTGGTGGGTGCTGATTTGGGTTGATGGGCTGCTGCTGGGTTGGTGGGTGTATGACTGCGGGTTGATGGGTGTATGACTGTGGGTTGATGGGTGTATGACTGTGGGTTGGTGGGTGTATGACTGTGGGTTGATGGGTATATGACTGTGGGTTGATGGGTGTATGACTGTGGGTTGATGGGTGTATGACTGTGGGTTGGTGGGTGTATGACTGTGGGTTGGTGGGTGTATGACTGTGGGTTGATGGGTGTATGACTGTGGGTTGGTGGGTGTATGACTGTAGGTTGATGGGTGTATGACTGTGGGTTGATGGGTGTATGACAGTGGTGACAAGGATTATTTGAGCTTGACAAAATTTAGATAGATAGCAGCATGGTTTAGTCCTGTTCAGTTTAGTTTAAATTGTGTTTAGGTTAGGTTGGGTCATGTCAGGTACAAAGTTTGGCCAGGGTCCTTTATTCAAGCTGTCAGGGTTAAACTTCCTTCCTAGAAAGATGAACACACGAACCTACGGACGAACACAATAACACATGATCATACACGGAACCGAACACACGAATGGACATACTCAGGATATCGGGGAATAAATATAAAATTATAAAATGCATAAAAAGTCTTTGACGGATAAACAACTTTGTAATGTTAGAATCGATTTTACTGATATAATAAAAAATCAAACTAACTTCCTTTAAACACTCTTGGCTCTTCCTGTGTATAAGAAGAGTTTAATCTGGTATATTTTTTTTTTAGTAATTAGTGTTATCAGGGGAAGAGATTGTGTCGTTTGTGGTCTGTCATTCAAGGTTGTTTAGTGTTTGAAGCTCGTTAATTCATTATGCTTGTGGCCCCCATCTCTGCATACAACCCTGGTGCTTCTTGCTGTTGATACTCCCACGAAAATAAATTGTCAGATTAACGAAACGAAGATAAAAAATTTTGTTTTAATTCACGGATTAACCATACTTCACCCAATCTAACTTAACCTATCCTATCCTATCCTAACCTAACCTAACCTAACCTAATCTAATCATAATTGTGTTTTAAAAAAGGTTTAGAGGCATAGGTAGCAAGCTAGTCCTTTAACGGGAGAACACAAGGCTTCCCAACCCTCACCTGATGAAATAGAATCACTATACCCAACCTGATCTAATTAAGGACACGTTAGGTTTTGTAAGATAGTTTAGTGTGAAGTGTTGTGAATCTCCGTGGGTGTTATAGATTCACTTGGTATACTACATGTGTAAAGTCAGGATATATACAATGTGTGTTGATTTTTATACAATGTGTGTTGATTTTTCTACCCGTGTGTTAAATATTTTTGTGGGGAGGGGGAGGTATTTTCCTGTCGGTTTCCACTCTAGCTTTCCACCAATGTTATTTCCCCCTTCTAGGTTTCTATACCCTTTGATCCACCTTACCTAAGAGTGGAATGAGATAAATAGAATTGGTGGAGTGGAATGTCTGTATAATTGATGTCAGGATCCAACTCTGCCCTGGACGACACAGGATTGATCGTCACTGGTGTTGTAAGACTGTACAGAAAACCGCCTCTTGTGTTGTTCCCACGTATTAAAGAGCGATGAAGGTAAACTGAACAAGCACGCTGGGCAATGCTCGTTGTTGTAACTGGAATACACACGAAACCCAGTCAGTTGAGGATGTAAATCTTCGCCTGCCTCTGGAATGCACTACACACGCTATGCCAAAACTGAGATATACTCGGCATGTCAACACTGAGACACACATGCTATGCTAACAAACATATACTCACATAAACTATGCCTATATTAAGACACATACACTATGCGAAACACCCGCTGTGCCTAAACTAATGATTCCCCGCTCTACGTGAACGCTGAGATAACAAGTTGACTTTTGTTATCGAGGAGGAGCCAAAGTCACTCACGATAGTCACCGTCTTTGCTAAACTTGTTAACATGGTTAGCAACTTCTGGAAACATCGCGCTTAACCGAGTTATCAAGTTGTGAATAAGCTGACTCACAAAGGAGACGTATTCCTCGACGAATTAATCTTACCAGCTTACAAGCTCTTTATTAATTAATGACAAGCGTTACACCTGTCCGCCATTCTAGGCCACGCCTCTCACCCCCCCCTCCCCTTAAGTCAATAGCCTTCAAAAGCAGTGAAAGACGAAATTGGTTCTTATAATCATGACTGCTTTCTAGGGACATTGTGCATACAACACACTCTAAACTAAGCCTGTGGTATTCAAGGAGGCACCGTGGCTGGCACTGAACTCTCCCGCCTTCACTTTCCCAAATGTAAAGTTAGGTACCCATTTAGAGCTGGGTGGTTGGGGAGGGTTCTGGGATCGATTCATCGACCCTTAGGACGGGAGGCGAGCCCTGTAGCCACTCGGCAGTACTTAAAGCTTATAAAACGCTTCAAGGGCGCAGCAGTTCACCGAAAAAAAATTGTTAGTGTTGGCTCTAAGCGTTATTTATAACTTCCAAATTGTACAGTCAGTGAATTTAGTGGTACTGAGAATACATGGTTTTATAATTGTTGTACTCAAAGGGTTAGAAATAGTACTCGGAGAGATGAACAATTCTGAGTTAGATTACTTAACTGTTTTTGCATTTTTTTTATATATTTGAGTACTATATTTAGACTACTGGATTAAGATTGTGGACGATACTGTAGGTAGGCTTTGTATATCTAGTTTTATAATTCTTGGAGTACGTTTTTATAAGCCTTCAATTTTAACACATTATTTTTTTTATATGACTGAGTACGATTCTCCATCCACTTGAGTGCGTTTTACTAGAACCTACCAATACAATTCACTAACCCTCTAGGTACAAATTTGAACCCATTTAATATAATTTCCTAAATAATTCAAACCCAAATTATTCAACGCCTTCATAATTAATCTTTAAATAAATTGAATCGTCTTTAAAAATCGAGTACTCAAACAAAAGAAATCATACAACACGGTTCAGCTGATTGTACTCTGATGGGTAAAATATTACTCTCACTGATTACTGTCATCAAGCTCAAGGCGTCATTAATACCCAGAGGAGTATTAATGATTCATACTCATCGATTTCCCCATCACTTGTCCTCAAGGGTGATTTAGTTAATATACGTAAAGTGTTAGCAAATGGAGTCGTACTTGAGAATAGTCCAAGAGGTAATGAGGAGGACTGCAGGTGAATTGAGCTCAAGTTCTAATGGACCAGAGTCTTAATTGGCCCTAGTTGTTCTAATGGGACCTAGACCTAATAGGGCCAGTAATTAGCCGGGATAAAATCTAAGCTGCTTAAATTTAACCATTAGGGCTGGGGTTAATTGGGATTGGTACCTATTAGAATTGGTGCATGTTGGGACTGGGGCCAATTGCGACTGGTGCCTCTTGATCCCAGGGCCTATGTAACCAGTCATCAAGGAGGAGTAGTTAGAGCTCTAGTAAACAAATCAAGGCTAATATAATTACTGAATTACTTACTACAGGCACACAAGTCAAGTCGGACCTGTAGAAAGACTCAAGTAGGATAGTTCTTATAAACCTAACCTAACCTAAAAGTTGTACAACATTTTCTAAAGTCATAGATGAACAGATGTTGGTGGAGAGAAATAATTAGTTGTCAAGAGAACTTTTATAATTTACATCACAAGTCAATTAGAAAGTGAATTAAGTCAGCGAGGAAAATAAAATGCAGCACATTAAAGATGAATTCACTGAAAGACAGAATTTTAAAACTATAACTCTGTGACAACTTTCAGGGTAAAGTATTCAGATATTATTGATGAAAATTATACATCTTGATATAATTTGTGAATAATAAACTAACATACTGATATTATACGAAATTATACATGAAAGAATGCAAAAAAATCAGACTTAAGTTTAATGTGTGAAATATAACAAATCATAGGACCTCGTATCATAAACACTGACCTATAACTTACACAGGTTAGGTTAGGTTAGGTTAGGTTAGGTTAGGGCTTATAAAAATATATCTTGTGTAGTTTGTACTGTATTAAAGGATGAAAATGATCTATATAAACCTGTGAATATTGGCATTTTGTTAAAAGATATTATACACACACACACACACGACATCACACACACGCACACACACACACACATACACACACACACACACACACAAACACACACACACACACACACACACGCACGCATACACACACACACACACACACACACACACACACACACACGCACACACACACACGCACACACACACACACACACACACACACACACACACACACACACACACACACACACACACACACACGCACACACACACGACATCACATCTTGTTTCGTTAATTAAGAATACGCAAACATGCATGACCATCCATTATACAAAGTAACAAATATTTACACCAAGTACAAGTTAAAAATATAAATACTTTCACTCCTCTTACTTTACCATTTTATTACTTTCTTGCTTTCACTTAAATCAGGACAATAGCTCTGTAATAGCGTTTTAAATTACCTCCAAAAATTTATAGAAACTGAGATATAAATGGAAGAGATTTTTTTAGTTCATATTTTGTTGGTTGAAAAATATTTTATGTTCGGGATTGTTAGCTGGAGTGTATGTTATATTATTCTTATTATTATTCTTATTATTATTCTTTTTCTTGCTGTTGTTGTTTTCTTTAGCTTGATTGAGTTATTTACATACCTACATATATACCTGACCTCCTTAACACGACTGTCACAACACAAATCATTAAGTTTTACATTGCTTCCTTCCATCTTCCCCGTCCCCTCTTCCCCCTGAGAAAAAAATGCACCAGGGCAAATTTTCACAGGAGTTGAGTGCCCGGGAGTCGTGTGTAGTCCTCCGGTTGTGCTTTACTTAATAACACGCCCAGGTCCTAGATGGGTCCATAACTTGTGGTGCCTGGTGTCTGCTTGTCCTCCCCTAGACACGCGACGCATCTGTTTCTAGCGAGGTGGTGAGTCAGCTATGGGATGTCGAGATAGAACCTGTATTTAAATCAGAGAACTTAATGTAAGATCAACTAAAACTTATATTATTCTTGAGATGTGAGTTCCTTTGGGGGTGTTGACGGAACTTACGATGTACAGTAGTGTTTTAGGTCCATCTACAACACGTATATACCCTAGGATATTGAGACGGATCTTGTTCAAATTCGATAAATATAATTTGAAGTTCAACATAATATCCACTGTTCAGTCTATCGTTGAACTCTGGCGTGTCCTTTGCTTGTTCAACGTGTGTATATACCGTTTCCCTTCACCAAGTTGCATGTGTGAACCTCCTGCAGTATTCTCGGTGTGTTTGGGTGTGTGTGTGTCCTTGTAAAGAGCTAAACATATTTTTTTTTATTAATGGCTAAAACTTGTTGCAATATCAGGGAAGACTAATACACAATATCACTATGAAATTTCACCTTCCCCCTTGACAGGTAGTCGACATTATTTCTACTTAGATAAATCACACACGATGGCGCAACGCTTACTCATGACACAAGAAAAACAAATGACGATCGTGATGACAACAAATGACGTGGCTCCTAAACCTAGCGAACCTTTAACACCAATATATCGGTTTGTTTATAAAGACTCTGGCGTTCTTTGTAAAGGTAACTCTGGCGAGGATTATAATTGCCTGAGGGTCAATTAGTGTGTAAACTGGTTTAACCTTTGCCTCCACCAGTTTTATATATATAGTATTATTGCATGAAAGGATTATATATTCTTTTTAATTAAAACCTCTGACTGAGAATTAAATGCCAAGTCGGTATTAAGGAGTAAAATACAAATCTGTCGAAATTCTGGCAAAACACAGTGTACATTTTTTTATCGTCATTCGTCTATTCGTGGATGTTTAGTTTTGCATTTGATGTTATTACGGTAAAAGCTAATATCTTCGTCTCTAGAGATTAAAATACTGGAGTAGTAATCTGTTGTTGACCTTTTTCGATATTTAATCTCTCTTTGGTTAATATTGTCCGTAATTCTGTTGTTTGTTTCATGGACCGTAACCACTAAGTCTGAGGCCAGAAAACATTTGCAATTGTATCATTTATGGATTATATAATTATTAGAATCCCTTGCCTGGGGGAGGGGGGCTAATCTTCAGGTGAGTCCGGATATTCTTAGCCACCTGTATTTTCATATATTGGTCTAAAAACTCCCTTACTCTTACAACCAACAACGATCCACCCAAAATATCCCCACCAATATGGTTAACAATAATAGTAACAACAGTAAATTCTTACATACTGACAATATTAACAATAAAGGTAACAAAATTAATAACGTGTAATCCAGGTGGCAACAGGTCACTCCATGTTATCTATGTATCAATTTATATTACTAAATAATTTCAACAAAAAGCAGTGGAAACAATTTAATAGTGATGTATAGTTCCAGTGACCTTTTGATAATGACCTATAACTCTCAAAAGGTATTTCATGTTATACCTGTTCTGTAAGTCTGGTCTTCCTCCCCTTGAGATATTCTAAAACACAAACATAAGAACATAAGAAAATAAGGAGTCTGCAATAAGCCGGTTGGCCTGTGCATGGCAGCTCCTGTCGAGAGTTACTACCACTCTCGATCATCCATGAGTCTATCTAGCCTCCTTTTGAAACTTTCCAGAGTTCCCGCACTTACTACAAAGTTGCTAAGCTTGTTCCACTCGTCCACCACCCTATTTGTGAACCAGTTTCTTTCTATCTCCCTCCTAAACCTAAACTTATCCAACTTGAATCCGTTGCTCCGAGTCCTATCCTGCTCGGATATTATAAGAACTTTATCTATATCCCCTTTATTGATTCCTTTCACCCACTTAAATACTTCTATCATATCTCCCCGCACTCTTCGTCTTTCTAGGGAATGCAAGTTAAGTTTCTTTAACATATCCTGATATGAAAGGTTTCTAAGTCCCGGAATCATTTTTGTCATTCTTCGCTGCACCGACTCTAGTGAATTTATATCCATTCTATAATAGGGGCACCAGAACTGAACCACATAATCGAGGTGCGGCCTGACAAGCGCAAGATATGGTTGCAATAAGACCTCTGCACTCTTTTTACTTACACTTCTAGATATAAAGCCCAATACTCTGTTTGTATTTCGAACCTTAAGCACTGTTTTCGAGACCCGTGGATCCCGTTTCTAAGTACCCCTAGGTCTCTTTCACAAAGTCGACTTCTCTAGGTTGATGTTGTTAAGGGCTATACATTATAGTGTTGTTCTTCCAATATTAAGTACCTGCACTTGCTGGTGTTGAATTTCATTTCCCATTTTCCAGACCACCTGCAGTTTTGTTTAGATCCTCCTGTAATGCATTTTGCATCCTGCCTGATTAATCTGCCGCCCTATTTTGGTGTTATCCGCAAACTTGCTTATGTCTCTGCTGATCCCAGTATCTAGATCGTTTATGTAGATTATGAACAGGAGTGGGCCTAGTACTGACCCCTGGGGAACACCACTGGTTACACGGCCCCACTCAGATTTAACACCATCTACGCTGACCCTCTGCGTTCTATCGATGAGCCATGATTTTATTCAATTTAAAACTTTCCCCTCGATACCATGAGCCTTTAATTTTTCTCAGAAGCCTCGGATGAGGTACTCAGTCAAATGCTTTGCTAAAGTCTAAGTAAATAACATCGTAATTTTCGTCATTATCTACTACCTCGAAGACTTTCCTAAAAAACGTTAGCAGGTTTGTTAGACAAGATTTTCCCTTTGTAAACCCATGTTGAGAGTCGTATTGTACCAGTGATGGTTTGACTTTGATCTCTGACTCAGCTTAAGTGTGTGTGTGTGTCTGTGTGTGTGTGTGTGTGTGTGTGCGTCATCGTGTGCTGACTTACAGCATCCAGGAATAATACTAGGTTAAGAAAATTTCTGTCTTACCTATATGATAAATTTGTTCAGTATTCACCTGTATTCTTTTACCTTGTCTTGTGGTATCTTGGCCAATTTAGCTCTCTAGTAACGGTGACCTTCTCATCTTTTTATCTGACTCATATTTTCCGTAGTTAATCAGTCTCAGAAATTTATAAACAATGACTTGTACAGTATAGTGGTTAATGATGTATATTAATACAATAACTACAATTCATTTATTTTTTTAGTTTATCGGAAGTTTGACCTTGAGTTTTGACCTATGACCTTAAAAAGTCCGACCTTGAGTTTTGACCTATGACCTTAAAAGTCCGACCTTGAGTTTTGACCTATGACCTTAAAAAGTCCGACCTTGAGTTTTGACCTATGACCTTAAAAAGTTTGACCTTGAGTTTTGACCTATGACCTTAAAAAATTAGTATGGTATAATTTTTTGCTTGCGGCAGCTGTTCTGTATGTACGTTCATTTATCACATCTTTGGTTTAGAGTCAGCGAACATTTCTCTTTATTATAAATATCGCCAAAATAACATCAAGTTTCACTCCATGATACAAGGAAGTGTTTGTAAATATTGGTATTGGATATTAAGGAACTTTATGTAACTCTTTAAATAGATATAAAATAATTTAATCCTCCCACACCTTTAATACCAATGGGATTATGGAATGCACCTGTACAGCATCCCTGACCACGGTATTCTAATTTGCTTTGAGCCATTGTGAACCTAACCTAACCTGACCTAACCTGACCTGACCTAACCTGACCTGACCTGACCTAACCTAACCTAACCTGACCTAACTCAGAGTGTGGTCGTCGTGTTGTCGACAGCATTTACACCTTAAACAAATTCACGTCTAAATGGCTCTCAGCCGGGCAGCCTTGAACATGAGAAGCAGCCATTGTTATTATTATTATTATTATTATTAGTGTGTGTGCGTGTGCGTGTGCGTGTGCGTGTGTGTGTGTGTATGTATGCCTGAGTGCTTTTCGCTTACGTGTGTTTATACAGGATAGGACAGGATCACCGTCTGAATACTATGAATGTGTGTGAGAGAGAGAGAGAGAGAGAGAGAGAGAGAGAGAGAGAGAGAGCATCCATCACCCTTGATCTATTCTCTTGTTCAATTACGTTTCAAGTTTCTCTTAATCTCATATCAGAAATAAATGAGGAGAATAAATGGCCAGAATCGTCCTCAATAACACGATGATAAATCTACATAATATCCTTCTTAAACTGACTGAGTAGAGTATAACAAGGGGAGTGTGTCTGTCTGTCTGTCTGTGTCTGTCTGTCTGTCTGTCTGTGTCTGTTTGTCTATCTGTCTATCGGTTTCTTTGTTTCTGTCTATCTATCTGCTTGTGTGTGTGTGTTACGTAGGGTTTTTTTACGATATTGGCTAAAGATTTTTTTTTTTTTTTGCATTTATACTAACTATACAAACACCCTTATCTGGTGTATATTATACGTCATACATTTAATACGGAGAGAGAGAGAGAGAGAGAGAGAGAGAGAGAGAGAGAGAGAGAGAGAGAGAGAGTCTTTACCTCCGCCTTACCATAATTTTAGTCTTGTTGTTCGTGGTCCACCTCTTTTGTTTTTCTCTCTTGAATATTGTTTATTATTTGTTTTAGATCTAATTAGTAATAAGAAATATGTGTTTTAAATCTCTGTAATGATCTTCTTTTGTTATAATTTCAAGTATTTGTAGTTATTATTGATAATTTAATAAATATATACTGTATTTAGCTTCAGTAAGACCACTTAATGTTATTCGCTGCAAAATGAACACTGTGACTCCTGTTGTCTCGGTAAGGTCGTCAGAATCCTTCGCCCGTTGTGTCGTATTTTCTACCACAAAATTATATTGATACTCTTTGGAGGGAATAATGTGCATATTACTTAATTTTCAGATTTGTTATAAACATTTCTTGATTAAATGTAGATATATATATTCAATGACAGACCAGGAAATGTGTTTTTAATCTGTTAACTAGATTTTTAATTTTTTTTTATTTATTCGTTTTCTATACCAAGGAATCATTTGTCATTCTTCGTTTTGACAACAAGTTCGTATTTGTTGTAAAATGAATTAATCTATTATAAATCCTTGTAATATTTATTTAGTCATTTTTATCTTTTATTCAGAATATAAAATTTCCCCAAAAATAGACACGAATAAACAAATGAAAGTCTGACTAAATAAATAAATCGACCGAAATATATTTTATGACAAGAATCAGGAAATATAGTTGTACCAGAACAGTCACACAATTTGTACCAAGTTTTAATAAGTGTAATAATGAAGATGGTAAAGTTTTGACTACAATTAATTCCAGTAGATGAGAGAGAATTATATATTATTAGGTTGCCTTGATAATTAAGTATACACAGTCAATTAGATATATCCTAGATAACACGTGATTAAGTTGTTAGAATATCCAGGATAATTAAATATACACAGGTAAACAGATATACAAAGGTAGGTGATTAGATCGTTAGAATATCCAGGTAATTAAATATACCCAGGTAATTAAATGAACGAAGGTAATCAAATATACACTGGAAAGGGGAGGGGGAGGTCATTAAGTAGGTGTAAGCAATTAAACATACACTAAAACACCTGTAATGGAAAATACACTAATGCACAACTATACACCTGACTCAGTGATTACATTATTACTTACCTGAATAATAGACTCTAGGATGAAGACAAGGCTAATTGAATGTACACTAAAAAGCGTAGGAAATAAATATACCCTGGAGGAAACGCTGCAATGGACTACATGTAAACCCACAAGCAAATAATTAAACACACGCAAGAACTGAGACCACTTAGACCAGGAGGGAAGAGAAAAAATCATGCAATTAACTGCAGACTGCGTGTAAAGACGTTCTCCCAGCGGAATAGCCAGCACCCATTAAGTACACGACACCAAGCAACGTCTCTTTATTCTTGGCTAGATTTGATATTGAATCTTTTTGTGATGTGGTGAAGATATATGTTAGAGACTCCCTTTCAAGTATCCCGACAGATCTTCCCCCCCTTCAAGTATCCCGACAGGCCTTAGAGACCCCTTCAAGTATCCCGACATACCTTAAGAGCTTGTGTGATGCATCCATGGTGCCTCTGAAGAAGGTGCTTGGTTTAACTGGTCATAAAGATGAAGCATGATGGTGGTCTGTGTGTGTGTGTGTGTGTGTGTTTTATCCTGAAGGTAGACTTAGAGTTTTCAACCAGACAATACAAAACCAAAAGAAAATGAAGGTCAAAGCAGTCTACGTTTGAGGTGTTGTTGAATAGTTCTTTGTTCCTGTTGTGGCCAAAGATTACAGTGGTCCTCCCGTGGGTTGTGGTGTGGCCCTTTGGGAGACTCTTCCCTCCCCCTTTAGGTATCACTCTTTCAACTCTCAGGTGTTTGTGTAATGTTATCCTCATTTCGGTGCTTCTATGCGCAATTTGTTGTTTAAACAGTGGCCAAGATGGATCTCAGACGCCACACTAGAATATCTTGATGATGTTCTAAAATACTCCATCCTACCATGACACTCAACTTGGTGCCTCAGAAGAGAAGATATAGTTCGTGACACAATCTGTAGGATGCTCACTTCCCTCACATGACCAAGCATGAGACACGGTGGTCCACTCGCGGTTATTTTGACCATCTGTAAGAGTCCTTCCCTCCAGGCCCTCAGCTCTCGAGAACACCACCATGCCCCTCTGAGGAAGTTTCAAGTATTCTGTGACTTGGAAGAAACGGTCCACACTCCCTTTGCCTTCTTCTCTCGTCTTTGTGGAAGGCTGTGGAGGAAGAAAGAGCTATCCAACCTTTTTGTATCCAAGGAGTTAATTTTTTTGTGGTTGGATCTCCGTTTGTGTGTCTGTCTTTTATCTCTTCTTATCTCAGGGAGTGTAGGTGGATGACAAGAGGGTTTTGATATTACTAGGTGCATTCAGTCTTTGTGTGTGTGTGTGTGTGTGTCTGTATGTTTATGTGAGTGTGTGTGTCTGTTTATGTGAGTGTGTGTGTGTGTGTGTCTATTTATGTGAGTGTGTGTGTCTGTTTATGTGAGTGTGTGTATCGGTGTTTCCACAAGTGTACCTAAAACTTTTGTGACGATCAGTGCCATGGGGAGGAGGGTACACTACCAAGTTATAAATAAACTACAAATTTACTCCCTTGTTTATCGACGTTGTTGAGGGACAAGTTATTAAGTGAACACGTCAGAGTACTAGCACACACACACACACACACACACACACACACACACACTCACACAGGAAACGATCTTTATTTACCTGGCCCTTTCATAATAGATTGATGTTTCTTTATATACGTATAATTTAGATCACTTAGAGGTAAGTCAAGAGAGCAGACTAGTTCACTTCACATCTCACTGACCATTAACCCATAAAAAATGCGTCTAATAAAAAAAACAAAAAACGAAAAAAATGCCCATGTGAGGATGAAAAAAAAAATCCTAATGCACACATATACATAGTCTCCTGTTAGGCCATCCTTAATGGTTTTCCTAATTTGGTGTTGTTTGTTATGATATTGAGTGAGGTGGTGACGGTGAGGGACAGCTGGTGTGCCGCGGGGGACAGGTGGAGTCTCTCAACCAGCTGCCACTACCTACCACCTCACCCTGCCACTACCTCCTGATTCTCACCCCAACACCCCCCTCTCTCTCTCTCGCCACCTACCTCCAACTCTACGTCCTGTCTGTCATTATCTCCATCTGACTCTCGCCATCTTTCATCCTTCCTCCCTCCCTCCCTCACAACCCAGTAAACACATTCTCCCTTCAATATGCTCCCTTCAATATACTCCCTTTTATATGCTCCCTCATATAAACGACACCAACCAATGCTACATATTCACCACTTTTAACTTCTGACCACGAGAACAAGAACAGCAGCAACAGACATGAACATTATTATCTTCTTGACATTAAAATAGACGATATAAATGAATTAATATCCTGACGCGTATAAATTTGGAATAAAAATCAATCCCATCATGATACTAAGAGACACACCTTTTGTATTGTTCTTGTGGCATTAAATGGAGAAGAGATAAATGCTTTGTCGTGAGAATAGTTTTGGTGACACACAAACACACACACGCACACACACACATACACATACACACACACTCGGACGCCCAGTGTAATGATAATTAATCAATATTCGGCACTTAGTTCCTTTGTGATCTTTCCTTTTCTCACTCACGTGAACGAGAGGCCGGACTTGGCAAGGAAATTGATCTTCCGAGACGGTTTGTATGGTTGGATGTCTGTCTGTCTGTCTGTGTGTGTGTCTGCTTGGTGATATAGTATGACAGGTAACCTAAAGATTAGCCCCAAGCTTATATCACCTTAAGATTAAACAATCTAGTCTAACCTAACCTAACCTCCTCAGGTAACGTTGAGGTGTTTTATCATCAGGTGAAATAAGCTAGGATGACTAATCAACAGGTGATACAGATTAAGTAAACGAGTCATCATCATATGGTTTTCATTTGTAATTTAATCATCTACATTATTACTCTGGGGGGGGTCAAAGGTCACGGGGTCATGATAGCGGGGTTGTGGACCTCGACAGTGTGGCCTCTGTGGTCATTATCTTCCACAGGAGGCAATAACGTAGTCATTTATGTGTTGTCTGTTTGGTGGTTTGTTTTCCGTACAACGCACACAGAACTGAGAGGTAGAGTGTGTATGCTTATTGGGAATGTTCTCTGTAGTGGCTGTGTGTGTGCGCGCGTGTGTGTATGCACGTGTGTGTACGTTTGTGTATATTACATTTCTATAACAATAATACCACATTTCACCGTTGGCTCACTATTATACAGTCGAGTTCATTTATTATGTTGTAACAGTAACTTTTATTTCACCTCGCTGGCAAACACCGCTATTAAAACCTGCCGCCACACAAGCTGTTTACAACCAGAGAGCGCACCATTAAACGAACTGACCTAATAACTACACCAATAATATCTGCGCACCATTAAATGAACTGACCCAATAAACTACACCAATAATATCTTCACACACATATTGCAAGGAGACCAGTTTCGGTATAATTAGTTTCCTGAAGCTTTCTTACCTGGTCAGGTGTGTCACAAGTATACTGAGCGTGTAAAACAATGGCGGTGATATTGGTTCCTCTCGTCCCTTCCCGCCGTCCTTGGTTTGGTATGATGGTGTTGGTGTGGTGTTGGTGTGATGTTGGTGTGGTGCTAGTGTGGTGTCCGCCAGCCACCCCCCCCTCTTCCCCAACATCACACTCCTACTCCCTCTGACAACTTAATTTATACCTTGTTCTCTGTTAGCCGGTCCACTGCATTACCGTACTGAGGGCGTTACCTTTAATGTACGCACTTGTTGGTCTGAATATTGGGTCAGTCACTTGTATGATTCGCTCCCTCAAGGAACACATCAACTTCTGACGGCCAAATTCATACCTTGTGTCGTGTCTGGCTCATTGCAGACATAATACCGCACAACCTGGTGTGATAAATGTTATTAACCCTCTTCCTGGAGCCGGGGCCGTCCGTCTTAACATTGTACTCTCTAGATGGGACAAAGACTAATACACCAAATAGCAGATGACGACGTTCAGTCCTTGTTCCCTGCCTCACACACTTCATACGGTCGAGGTTACCGTGTCTTCGTAAACCACATATATACTGGACTGAGTACTGCGTTAAATAATCTAATGTTCTACTCTGTAAGCATGGGGTGCGGTGACCGGGTGGATATTGCGCTCGCCTTCTGTCGTTAGGGTTGCTACTTTGTACTGAGGGGGCGGGGGCACTCACAGTCTACCCAGCTGTGAAGGAGTAACTAACCTTACAACTACGAAGTGATGGTATTCGTGTCCAGCCCCGCGTATGGTGTGCCTCATCGTGTACTTACAGAGGTTTAGTATACAGTGTCTGGGTTGCTCTTAATATATTATGAGCTCTAATTTTACTTTTCACTCAGTAAACAAAGTCCAAACTGGGATACATCTACAGCTTGCAACTACATTCACGCCACCACAGTTACCGCTCAGCTCACTACAACACCCTCGGTTTTTGTAATACACTACTTGGTCAAGAAGAACAGTGAGGACTTACTACCTATCCTGTTCACTGCTGAGCTTACTGACAAATGCTCAAACCAGTTTCTCGTATTTGTAAACATTAATTTAGAGCCTCCGGGTATTTTTAACACAAAGGTAATCTTTTCTTTTTATTGCTGGGCCTAATTCTACATTTTTTTTTAGATATAATACTGATATATAATTATATTCTAGTGCTTCACCGACACCTAAGTAATCTTTTTTTGTTCTGAACAGCAAAACATCAACTCAGCAAGGGAATACTCTTCATTTAATAGCCAATGCATTGTTAAAAGAATGAATATTACAAAAAATTTCAGTTTATTCCTCAGTTCTTGGGGATATTACAACAAGTTGGCCTCGATTTACGATATAAAACCAAATTAGTAAATTTGACGTCTGAAGTGAACCCTCCAAATGCTTCGAAATGAGACTCCATAATTATACAGACAAACATTTCGAAGAACATAATCGATTAACCAATAAGTGTGTGTGTGTGTGTGTGTGTGTGTGTGTGTGTGTGTGTGTGTGTGTGTGTGTGTGTGTGTGTGTGTGTGTGTGTGTGTGTGTGGTGAATTTACCCAAACTGACACTAAAGTAACAATAGGCAAATAAGTAGTAAGTAATAATAAATAATAATTTATCAAAAGAGATATAATGAAGTAACAC